>NW_026867621.1:0-300000 GCF_020745735.1 Hemiscyllium ocellatum | reverse complement strand
TTAAGGACAATATTCCATTTCCTTTCTGAATGACCTGCTGTAACTGCAAATCAACCTGCTGGGATTCATGCACAAGGACATACGGGGTCCTCTGCACCGCAGCATGCTCCAACTTTTGTCCCTTTAAATAATGGACTTTATGTCTGTTATTCCTGTCGAAATGGATGACTTTACAATTAACAGCATAGAACTGCACATGCTGCACCCTTGTCCACTCACTTAACCCCTCTCTATCCTTCTCCTGCTTTTGCTGTACCACTCATCGTCGTGTCATCTGCGCACATTGACACGCCACACTTGACCTCCAATTTCAAATCATCAATATCAATTGGAAACGATTGCGATTCCAGCACTCTTCATTAGATTAGATTACTTAGATTAGATTACTTACAGTGTGGAAACAGGCCCTTCGGCCCAACAAGTCCACACCGACCCGCCGAAGCGCAACCCACCCATACCCCTACATATACCCCTTACCTAACACTACGGGCAATTTAGCATGGCCAATTCACCTGACCCGCACATCTTTGGTCTTCCCAGAGACATACCAGGAGACATTGATTGCCAAAACCAAAACAAAACGATTTCCCCACACTTATTGCTTTCTATGCATTAGCCAATCATCCGCACATGCTGCTCCATTACAAATAATTCCGGCCACCTTTACCAGTTGCAGCAGCCTTTGTATATCACCTTGATCAAGGTCACCTGGAGATTCAGATGCACCACATACGACGGTTCTCTATTGCCCACTGTGCCCGTAATGAACTGTAAGAATTCCAGCTCTCGCAGTATGTCGTGTGAATATGTTCAAACGGTATTTCAATCAGGAATGGGAGGAAAAGGATAATGCGCCATTTGTTACAACTGAGACGTCTGTGGTCACTATAGATAGCTCTGAACTTGACATTACGAAAATTGAATAAGATAATGAGGAAGTTCTTGAAATTATTGGGTTAAATTATTGATTGATCTTCCACAGGAAAATGAACACGAGCTGAAAACTTCTAACAATCCCTTGGAGAGATACATAGGATTAAGCTGGGAAATAAGCATGAACTATGTGGAATTAGGAAATGCTGTTCTCTTGAAGCAACTCGCTTTTCGACCCAATTCACTCAAATACACAAGGTTTCAAAAAGAGATTGCAAGCATGTTCAATGAAAGTTTACAAGTTGAGAACAGCGACTCCAGTTCACTGTTGCCCCCTATCCCTGGAAACGCACGTGATGTTTGTTCCATGTGGTTGACCAGATAGTTGTGCTGACATTAATGTCACTATTGTGAATTTGTTCACAGATACTGCAATATTGTGCTTGGGTCGAATACGCAGGTATAGTTGGACATATCAATGAAAATTTTGATTTTCCTCCTGAGTTTCGTTCATAGAAGACGCACCCAGTGTGAAGTAAGTCTCCACTAATTCACTGCCCATCCTTTGAAGAATATGTAATATTTACGGACCGCAGCCTGACACCAAACCTTTACCCTTTCTTAATCAATACAACATCGGGATTTATAATAAAGCGATTTGGGCTAAGTACCAGCAAATTAAATTGCTTCTATTTGTTAAATCATACCAGCTTGGACGAGATGGGCCGAAGAGGCTGTTCCTGCGCTACATACCTCTCGGTCATTGTGGAGAAAATGAGGACTGCAGATGCTGGAGATCAGAGCTGAAAATGTGTTGCTGTAAAAGCGCAGCAGGTCAGGCAGCATCCAAGGAGCAGGAGAGAAGGACTCATGCCCGAAACGTCGACTCCTCTGCTCCTTGGATGCTGTCTGACCTGCTGCACTTTTCCAGCAACACATTTTCAGCTCCATGTCATTGTGAACAAGGTTCCATTCATTGAACCTGGTCTTTCAGCAATAGCAGCCATGAATACGGACCTCCATCGCACTCTCTGTCTTATTCTCCCAGCCTGCCAAGTTGCACATCATCCTGAACCCCAGAAAAGCACCATTCCCTTTCCTGCTCATCAAACCCAAACCGGTGAAGGCCAGGATCAGAATGACAAATTGTCAGCCCCGAACTTTCCCGCCTCCTTCAACTCCCTTCCAGTGTCATTGCATTGACCTCCACAGTCCCTCTCGGGGAAAATGTATATCATCTCTACATCGCGATGGGGTATTCACCCCAAATGTAAGACGTTGCTCAAAGCTTCACCCAAATTGTTAACCAATGGTGGAAGCAGTGCCCGATGACGTTGATACCACAGATGTGTGTGAGTGTGTCATTCATTTCAAGCCCACAGCTGACGTAACCTTGCCAGCTCATTGCATCACTTGAAGTGTGTATTGCACGGAAATCAGGAAATCGCTCAGCCTCGTCTTGCAAACTTTATATTTTTTTTCAACATCACAACACTTGAAGGAGCTTTATGGCTCTCAAATCAGTATTGCATTTTTTTTCACAACTATCTGTATTTTGACCATTCCTACCTCTGTCAAAAAGCTTGTTTTTGCGAGGGTCATGGCTGGATATAGAAGCATCCTGCAATTTTTTTTTCTTCTGCAATGTATCACAATAGCAGTGACGCAAAATAACACGTCATGATATGTTTGATCCGAACTCTCATTGAGGGTCTATGCTGGCTGTGTTGTAAGGAGCACTCGAAACGATCCCATCCACCTATTCGCCTTCCAGGTTTTCCTCCTGATATCTTTACCACGATCCAATCTCCAGATTCTAGATCATGCAGCTTCTGTCCTGCTGGTTGGAGTAGTGTGGCTTACACTTGGTTCTGTATTTGAGATAAAAGGGTAGAGTGTTTTATACAGTAACACAACATCTCATCCTCCCAGCGATCTGTTATCTGTCTTACCTCAGGTCATGGGCCAATTCCTGTATTAGATGGTCTACCAAACAAAATCTCAAACGGCCTAAGATTAGCCCTTCCTCTCCTCCTAGATCTCATATAAATTAGTACAATCGGAAGTGCCTTTGTCCATGTCACTCCTCGTTGCTCGCAATGTTTTGTCAAATTAACTAATAGAGTAGCATTTTATCTTTCCACTGCGCCACCGCTCGCTGAGTGGTAGTTACAGTGTCGTATGATGTTATTCCCAAATAATCACTGATCTGCTGTAAGGCATTATTGACAATCTTTTCCCCATTGTCACTATGAAGCCTTTCAGGGATGCCCCATCTCGGAATAATCCCAGTTAGTAAAGCTTTGGCTTCTGCACTGGCATCTTGTTTGGACGTAGGGAACGCTTCCTCCCATTTAGGCAACATATCAACTATTACCAGGCAGCACCTTTTCCCTTAGCTGGGCGTTAGTTCAATAAAATCCATCTGTAAATGTTCAAAGGATTTTTGGGGTTGGGAGAGTGATGCCTGATTCATCTGTATTCTCCTCCCCACATTATTCGTAGCACAGATAATACAACGTTCGCAATAGTTCTTGGAGTAAATCCCTTAGTGTATCAGTGTGCGGTAATACTGTTGTACATTCCCCATTTGACACATGGTCCGTCCCGTGTGTCAGCTTAGCGTAGAATGGAAATAATGATCATAGTAGACAGGGTTTGCCATTGAAGTCATAATATTCTCCTTCCCCCACTCTGCATTCTGCTTTCGGTCACTCACGCTTTTCTTCCAGTGTAGCCTGTGACTGTAACTCCTGTAAGTCTGCTGTTGGGGTCCAAATCCTTGTCATACATATGTCAATCTGATCACTTGGCATTTGCTGGGCTGCCGTTCTTGCTGCTCAGTCTGCCCTTGCATTGCCTTGGGAACTAAAATCATCGTGATTTGTGTGGGCTGAAAAACAGCCATTTATTTAGGCAATTGGTCCGCTTCCAGGAGGTCAGAAATCAGGCCACGGCTTGTGATGGGCTTTCTGGTGGAGGTCAAGAATCCCTGTGTTTCCACAGGATTCCAAAATAATGGACAATCCCGAATGCATATTTGCTATGAGTGTAACTATTCATTGTCTTTCCCTTAGCCAATTTACCGGCCTCAGTCAAGGCAATCAGCTCCACTGCTTGCGCCAACAGAAGAGAAGGGAGAGATCTCGCTTTGACTGTCTCTTAGGTGGTCACTACAGCGTAGCCAACACAATTCTGGCCTGTTTCCTGAATGCTGATCCGTCCAAAAATAAATATCCATATCTAGATTCTGAAGTGATGAATCTTGCAAATCTGGTCGAGGGCTGCAAATTTCATTATTTATAGCGATACAATCATATGGGTCATCTGGGGGAGAAGGCTCGCAGTGCTAAGGACGTTATATCACTTTATTGTAATGTTAGGGATCTCCAAAAGCATAGTATTGCACCTCAGCCAACGTGCTGCGAATTTGTGTGCTGTCTTTTGCTCGGAATTAGTAAGGATATTGCAGAAGCGCTGATTTCGGGGTTAAAACAAGAGTCTCCAGACTCCTGCGTAGAGCCTCATTATATATCGTGGGGGACTCACAGTAACATTGACAAAGTCGTGTGAACGAATGTAATTTACCTTTTAATATGAAAGCGAACCAGAATGTCTGGGGGCACTGGTACAGTAAAGGAGGCATTTGCTAAATCCGCAACTGAGAACCATTTACTGTGCGGTGGAATTTGAGCCAATATAGTCTCGGGGTTAGGAACATTTGGGGCGTGCGGGACAACAGCGCTATTGACTGCCTGCAGGTGTTGAACAAACCTCCATTCCTACGGTTCACCTGGAATGTTTGCTTTTTGACTGGAAAAATGGGGTTTCTCATCGGTGATTTCTGACAAGGGATTATCACTCCAGCCTTTTGGAGGATTCAAAGACGACGGTAATTCCTTCTCTAACCCCAGGTTTTAACGGGTATCGTGCTCTGCAAGGATGCAGTTACTCTCTCTCATAACACCACTACTGATGCACCCACTGAGTTCGGGAGCCATGTACTCAACTTTATTGGCGTTGACTCTCTGAAAAGGCTTGATTTCAGGTCTGAATATGTTGCCCCTGTATCTACCAACAAGTAAATGGTGTACGTTCCACATATAACACAGAGGTAGACATCGACGTACAATCATCGATGTTCTCTTGGCTATATTGTTCACATTTCGCAGTTTCAGAGCTCAACATAGATGTGGGACAGGTCTCAGTGCCCTTAAAGTTAATAGATGGGATTAACATATGCGAGGCTTCGTTGCTCAGCATAAAGGAAAGTCGCTTACCTGTACCTTGTGGGCTGCCCACCTCCACCTCAGCCTTCCTCTGTCATTCACCCTGCTCTCCTGCCTCCAGGGCCGAATGAGGCTGTCTGTGAGGGCACTGTCTCGCCCACTGGTCCATTGCTCCACAAACAAACCACCCGCCAGATCTCATCTCCCATCGCCTCTTCCTCTCTCAGTTTCCGTAGCACCTCCCTCCAATAACTGGGCAACCATCTTTTTCGCTATTTCATCCTTCATTTCACTGATGAAGCTGTTCCTCAGGTGTGCTTCATACGCCATGATCTCTGCCACCGTTATGTCGGTGGGTGGTCTCAGTTCGCTATAGACATTAAGGACTTCAGTGAGGCACCTAACCTACTGGGACACTGTCTCACCTTCCCGTTGTTTGTTCATTGCTATTTTTGTCATGTCCATTTGCACTGGGAATGCCTCCCTACACGTGTTTGCCAGCGCTGCAAAAAAAAATCATTAAAGTCTCGGTTCTGTTCTGCTTGCGGATTGACTACTCTGGCATGGCCGTTTGCAGCTGGCCAGATATATTGATTTTGGTGACATCGGCACTTAGTTTTTGTCCCAGCAGACATCTCATCACATGTGATGTGGGACGAATGTCAGTTCAGAACTTTGTCACTTCATATTATCTGCAACCTCGCTTGGGTCAGGCAACTGCCAACAGGCACTTTCCAGATCCGTCATGGTCTATGGCCGGTGGACCAAATCTGGATTCACTTCTGGGCCTGCAAATTCAAGCATTAGAGCTTGCAGAACCACCTGGTTATATGATCGTACGCCAGTACCCCCACTGTCAGACTCATAATTCGGCGGGGGTAGATTGTGAACAGTCCCTGGATGTCTTTCTGTCTTGGAGTGATTGGCCTTCTTATGGGATTCTTGCTTCAATTGGTTGAGGGTATCTCGTGTTATTGGTGATTCTGCAGATCCTGAGGCGGCCGCTGCAAACTTGTAGCCTTCGCCAGGCGGATCTCCCGGGGAGGGGAGGGGGCGGGGGGGTGGTGTGGTGTCTGTAGGTCGTAGAGGGCAGTCATCAAGATCAGCATCTGAAACAGGCTTAAGATACTGTATAGCTTCTTTAGGTTGTTTTCCGCGTGAGTCTGCATGTGCCCTAGTGTTTGTACGTGTATTTGATCTATCACTTATTTGAAATCTCCTCTCTCTGATATCAGCCTCAGCGTTCCACAATTAAAAGTGTTGCAATTCACAGATTCATTTTTAACATCCTTTTCTCCTTCTCTGTCTCCTCCAACCTCGAAATCAATATTTCCAGCTGCCTTTTACTAAAAGACCCTCCCTCCGAAAAACCACGTTCATTGATCCACAATTCTAAATGCTTTACAGACGCAGAGCCGTAATTATTTAGTATGTATTGCATTTTTGTTTGGCCATTCCAAGTCCTGTTTGGATTTTGCTTTCATTTCCTCTTGCTGGAGCCATTTTTTAGTGCAAGTGGACAAGTGTTCAGCTCTCTCTCTCTCTCTCTCTCTCTCTCTCTCTCTCTCGCAGTACCGTTATCTTTTCCCTTTCACTTATTTTCTTAACGTTTGGCGGTCCCCTCTCGCATTGGGCTCCTCATTCTCCATTCGTTTTGTTTCTTAAAACAATGAATCACGTACCCGATACATTTTTGGCGAGTAAAACTCAGCCAGTGATAGTTCCCAGTCTAAAACCACCCTTAAACCTACTGTCTCCTCAACACTCTGGAGACGGCAATCCCCTTCTCTTGGGCTTTGCTCACATAACACGCAAAAGTTCATTGAACTCTTTCCCTGCTGTATTTGTCCTCTTTGAATGAGTCTCTATGTAGCATTTTTTTACGATTGAAACTGCTCGGTTTTATTCACTATGAAATTCGATTTTGAACAATTCATAACTTTTTTGTGAGAATGTGAAAAAAATATAAGATATGAGTGCTGCCAACTACCTGCATGTTGCTCTGCTTGAGGAAAAAACAGTTTCCTCTGATTAACATAAAAGCAAGGAGAGTCAGTTCACAAATATCATGGTTGTGCGACCGAAAGTCAAGCTTATACAGGAAATGGCAATTTTTTGATTACACTGCGGTTTTAAAATATTGGTCCTATTCGTGTCAACTCTGGTGCTGAACGCTATGGTATATTTGAATGATCAGACGTGTCTAAAATGGACTGAGAGCTTAGGGCATTAAACAAGTTTGACATGGTACTGAAATATAGAGGGCAATGATACCGATGACACTACAGTTCACCATATCTCGCAGCTTCTTATAATCCCTACAGGGGGAAACAGTTCCGTCACCACATCAATTCTTCACCAAGAACATCCCACCTAGATCATTCTCCTATCCTTTCTCTGTAATGCTAAACTTCCCATGGCTAGTGCACCAAACATACACATTTTCGAACCGTATGGCCAAGCTAGCATAGGTAATCCACCTAACCTGTACATGTTTGGGCCGTGACAGGGATACACATCGCTGGGTGGAAATCCACGAAGGCAAGGAGGCACATCAAACTCCACGGACAGTTGTCCACAGGGTGAATCGATGTCGGTTGACTTGTATTATGAGGTAGCAGTGGGAACCACTGCACCACCGTACCGCCCTTCATCCCCATTTGATCAGTGAATATTGCTTTATTTTTCATACCTAATAACATCTCTGGATCAGATCGCTAAAATTATAAGTTCTCAGAATTTGCATTTGAAAGACTCAGAATTACGCCGGGGAGGTGGTAGATCTTGATTGCAGCACAAACACTTTGTTTATGACGTCGCACAGTCCAAGCTTAAAGTGCATCTCAGGAATCCTGAACTACCCATTCAGATCAAGCAGAGCTTTCACGAGTAAACAAGACAACACACTGCAGTCCAGATCGAGGTCAGACAATCAGGGAGCTTTGCCTAGTGACGAAATGACAAATCAGATAGGAAGAAACCTTTCCTCTTCTCTATCACCTTCTGAGGCACGTCGAACTTCAGCGTGACAACATTATAAACGATGGTTTAACTTACAAATTAAAATTGTTTCAGGCTTTGCTTTTCTGTCCTACTGATATAGAGTGTCTGTGTTCCATTGTCTAATCAAACCATAACGCTCGATCTGCCATGAGCTGTCCAGGGAAAAAAAATGGTAGAGCGTTTTTCTTTTTTCCTTTTAGGCCATCAACAAGTATCAAGGTCCAACCATGACAGAGACTTCAATGAAGCTATGAACTTTGCTCATTGAAAAAAAACACCATTCGTCACATTATGTGTTGATGCCGGTTTGGATATTTCTGCCTGCATATGATTGTCAGACCGTGATTTATAAGTCTGGGTGAATATTGGTGGGCCTTTATGTGTCTGTGTGCTTCTGGGAATGTTGCAGCGAGTAACTCGCGTCCTGATTTCCCAAAGCCTGTCTTTCATCCATAAGGAAAAATCCGTAATTGTGATGGAATATGACTCACTTTCCTGGGTGAATGCAACTCCAAACACACTCAAGTGATTGCAAATCATCCAGGTCATCGCAGACCGCTTGCTTGGTAGGATATGACAGAGACATTCACTTCGCTGAACAGTGAAGGCCAACGTGCCGTCTCGGAGTCAATGGACACTCTCACTTAGGTGTGAAACTACGGATCTCTATAATAAACACTGCACGTACAAACTCAGGCAAATTTCAAGAACAATTTAGTTGCATATCATTACAATAACATTGAGAGTAGCATGAAACAATTTGAAATTGTAAAATTCGTCGTAACCTAGAACGTGAAGAGAAGTTAACAGGAGAAAATACAGCTTTATTCTTAGAGAGAAAAAATGTTGTATATGTTAAGAAGGAGGAGATCATTGTTAAAGAGCAAACATTAAACACACATTTGTTAACACAGAAATAAAGCGAGGGTCAACTGTCAAGAAGCAACCAGACCAATTGTGGAGCAACTCAGATTGGTCATGTCTGTGAGACAATGCCTGGAAAAGGGCAGATTATTTGGAAGTCTGTAAGAGTTATGGGGCATTGCGGAGAGAGTGCGTGTTATGCTGTCTGGAAAAATGTGAATGTATGGCGAGATATTCTGGCATAATATTGATACTGGAATGCCATGGGTTGCAGTGTTTCCAAAAAGTATTGAGAGATTAAGAACGTGGAGGTGGTGCGAATAGTAGAAAGACAATGTGCAGCAGAAGGACACACAAATGTTTCCCAAGGCTTTTTTGAAGAGTCCACTATCTGTGTCTAAGGAAGATCATACTGTTCATGTGTTCAGCAGAGAAAGATGCAGGAGAGCCTACAGTGTGTGTGTGTGTGTGTGTGTGTGTGTGTGTGTGTGTGTGTGTGTGTGTGTGTGTGTGTGTGTGTGTGTGTGTGTGTGTGTTGTGTGCGCTTCTGTTTGTGTCTATGTTTATGTGGTTCTCGCGTGCATGTGCCATTGTAACAGTAACCTGCAGGGTCAGAAGAAGGTGCGGCTGAGTGTCGAAGTATACATAAAATCCAGCTGAGACACCTTGCTGAAATTTACGGTTTCAGTGTGTACAAGGTGGCATATCTCAAAGAAGATCTTTCTGAATCAGCCAATTCCAACGAATAAAAAAGAGGGATGAATATAACAGAAACAGAGGAAATCGGAGCAGGAGGAGGCCTTTAGGCCCCTCAAGCCTGGTGCAATATTCATCAAGATCATGTCAGAACATCCCACTCCATAGCCTAAGCCTGCTTTCCCTCCATAACATTTAGCCGCATATAGAATACAAATTATGTTTTTGCATCAATTACGTCTGAGCTAATGAATTCCAAGGGGTAAGCACTGTTTCAGTGCAGAAATGTCTGCTCATCTCAAGCCTAAGTAACCCAGACTGAATTCTCAGTTTCTGACTGCTTGTTCTGGACGCACCCAGTATTGGCATTCTCTGCTCTACGCCTATTCTGTCAAGTCCTATTAGAAATTCGTGAGTTTCTATGAAACGAATCCTCACTCATCCGAACTCCATTGAAAACCATTCAATTTCGTCAATCTCTCCTCATAGCATCCTCAGAATCCGCCCGGTAAACCTACACTGCACCGTGTCGCGCGCAAGAGCATCCTTCTTCAGAAAAAGAGACAAGAACTGTACTAAATATTCCAGGTCCGGCCTCAACAGGCGCTGAATAACTGCAATAAACCACCCCGCCCCTGCAGTCATAACATAAAATCAGTATGCAGTTGCAGTAAGTGTTTAGGAAGGTAAACTGAATGCGAATGTTTCTTAAAACATTTGGGTTTAATTAAAGGAGATGGACAAAGGTGTACTAAAGCAATGTCAGAATGATTTGCTGAATCTCTACACGGCATTGGAGATTGAAAAGCTGATGTACTGCGTGTCCTTCTATCTACTTTACTGAAAACATTGGATCAGAAGCAGCAGAGAGCGGCGGGAGCTCGGCGGAAGTTCAGGCGGAGTGCAAAGCCGGTCGGTGAGGTAAGTGATTGCTATTAGAGTGGGTGTGTTCTAAACCCCAGGTCCTACAAAGTAGGGTCTCCCTCCCTCCCTCTTCCTCTAACCTAAATTAAGAGTGCACAGACTTGCCACAAAAAGAGTGTTGAAGGAAGTTTGGATCGAAGAGTGAGGCTTCAGCTCAGGAGACTTTGACAAGGAGGTTGAGTGAAGTGATTACGCCACAGCTGAAGAGGGTGAAGACATGACTGACCAGCTGGTTCAGTGCGCTAAGTGCTTGATCTGGGAGGTCAACGACTCTGGTGTGTCAGGCTCCTATATGTGTGGAAAGTGTGTGCACATTCAGCTATTGACCGAGCATATTGCAGCGCTGATGAAAGAACTCGAGGACCTTAGTCTCATCCGAGTGAACGAAATCTTTCTGGACAAGACCTTCAGCGAGGATATTACACCAATCATGCCAGAAGAGAGCAGAAGAGAGCAGACGATGAGGAAGGTAGAGAGGAGACAGGTGCAAGAGACCCCGGGAGAAGTACCTTTCGGGAACAAGTTGAAGCTTTTGGAAGCAGTAGAGACTGATGACACTGCCAGTTCGCAAGGCGGCCAGGTCTGTCAATCAAAAGTTGGCGCAGCGGCAGACAGAGGAGTCGGGCATTGCACAGCGCCGTGGTAATAGGGGACTCCATCGTGAGAGGAACTGACCGGAGTTTTTGTGGCAGCAGACGGGATTTAAGGATGCTGTGTTGCCTTCCTGGTGCCAGGGTGAAAGACATCGTGGACAGAGTGCAGGAAATCCTCAAGGACGAGGGTGAAGAACCAGAGGTGGTGGTACATGTCGGCACATATGATGTCGGGAAGAAGAGGAGGAACATACTACAGCGGGACTTCGGAGAACTAGGAAGAAGGCTGAAAAGCAGGACATCAAAGGTGGTTAACTCCGTTTTGATTCCAGTAGCTCGGGCTGGTGAGGCCAGAAACAGGGAGATAATGGACGTGAACGTGTGGTTGGGGAACTGGTGCAGGAAGCAGGGATTTAAGTTCTTGAATCACTGGGGTATATTTTGTGGTAAGCATAAATTCTGCAAGAGAGATGGTTTTCACCTTAATAGGTGAAGGACCTGCATTCTGGCAGGCAGGCTTTCTACTGCAACACCGCTACATTTAAACTAAGTAGCCGGGCGAAGGGACAAACTGGATGTTTAAAAAGGAAATTGAAGGGCTAGTTCGAACAAGAGAAGTCAAGAAAGACAACTGTATCAATGAGGCAGAAAACTCGGAAAGGGATCATGCTGTAAGGTTGAGTGAAATAGGGGTTGATGGGAAGGGTGAGAGCAGTAACAAATTAAAAATACTATATATGAATGTACGAAGTATTAGACATAAGATGGATGAGCTTGAGGCTCTTTTGGAAATTGGCAGATAAGATATTGTGGGGATAACTGAGACGTGGCTCCAAGTGGACAGGGCCTGGGAAATGAATATTCAAGGCTTCACGTGCTATCGTAAGGACAGACGGACGAGCAGAGGGGGCGGGGTTACCTTGTTGGTAAGGAAGGATATTCAGTCCCTTGCGCGAGGGGACCTAGTGTCAGGGTATGTAGAGTCAGTGTGGATAGAGCTGCGAAATACTAAGGGTAAAAAGACCCTCTTGGGAGTCATCTACAGGCCCCGAAACAGTAGTCTGGATGTCGGATGTCAGTTGAATCAGGAGCTGAAATTGGCCTGTCGTAAAGATGTTACTGGAGTTGTTATCGGGGATATTAACATGCAGGTAGACTGGGAGAATCAGGATGGTATTGGACCTCAAGAAAGAGACTTTGTGGAGTGCCGCAGAGATGGATTCTTAGAGCAGCTGATAGTGGAGCCGACCAGGGAGAAGGCAATTCAGGATCTGGTATTGTGTAACGAACCAGAATTGGTCAGAGACCTCGAAGTCAAGGAGCCATTGGGAAGTAGTGACCATAATACATTAAGCTTCAATCTGCAATTTGAGAGGGAGAGGGTACAGTCGGAAGTGACAGTACTTCTATTGAATAAAGGGAACTATGGAGCTATGAGGGAGGAGCTGGCCAAAGTTCAATGGTGCAATACCTTAGCAGTGATGACCGTGGATGAACAATGGCTGATATTTCTGTGTATAATGCAGAAGTTGTTGGATCAGTTCATTCCTAAAAGGAAGAAAGATCCCAGGAGGAGGCATGGGCGGCCGTGGCTGACGAGGGAAGTTAAGAAACATATAAAGTTAAAAGAGAAAAAGTATAACATCGCAAAGATTTGCTGGAAAACTGAGGACTGGGAAGATTTTAAAGAGCAACAGAGGATTACTAAGAAGGAAATACGTGGAGGAAAAATGAGGTACAAAGATAAACTGGCCAATATTATAAAGGAGAATAGTAAAAGGTTTTTTAAGTATGTGCAAGACAAAAAAATGTTTAGGACTAAAATTGAGCCCTTGAAGACAGCAACAGGGAATATATTACGGGGAACAAAGAAAGAGCAGAATAATAAAATTCAGTACTTCAGATCCGTGTTCACTTGGGAAGAAACAAGCAATCTCCCTGAGGTAACAGTGGCTGAAGGACCTGAACTTAAGGGAATCCATATTTGGCAGGATTTGGTGTTGGAGAGACTGTTAGGTCTGAAGGTTGATAAATCTCCGGGAAATTATGGTCTACATCCCAGGGTACTCAAGGAGGTCGTTCGGGAAATCGTGGATGCGTTGGTGATTATTTTCCAGCTTTCGATAGATTTGGGGTCGGTTCCTGAGGATTAGAGGGTGGCTAATGTTATCCCACTTTTTAGGAAAGGTGGGAGAGAGAAAGCATGAAATTATAGCCCAGTTAGTCTGACCTCAGTGGTGGGAAAGATGCTGGAGTCTATTAGAATGGATGAAATTACGACGCATCTGGATAATAGTAACAGGATAGGACAAAGTCAACATGGATGTATGAAGGGGACATCATGCTTGACTAATCTTCTTGAATTTTTTGAGGATGAAACTCTGAAGATGGACGAGGGAGATCCAGTAGATGTAGTGTACCTGGACTTTCAGAAAGCTTTTGATAAAGTCCCACACAGGAGGTTAGTGAGTAAAAATAGGGCGCATGATATTGGGGGCAAAGTACTAGATTGGGTGGAAAATTGGTTGGCTGATAGGAAACAAAAGGTCGTAATAAACGGCTCCATTTTGGAATGGCAGGCAGTGACCAGTGGAGAACCGCAGGGATCCGTGCTGGGACCGCAGCTTTTTACAAAATATATTAATGATATAGAAGATGGTATCAGCAATAACATTAGCAAATTTGCTGATGATACAAAGCTAGGTGACAGGGTGAAATGTGATGAGGATGTTAGGAGCTTACAGGGTGACCTGGACAAGTTAGGTGAGTGGACAGATGCATGGCAGATGCAGTTTAATGTGGATAAATGTATGGTTATCCACTTTGTTGGCAAAGACAGGAAGGCAGATTACTATCTCAATGGAATCAATTTAGGTAAAGGGGCATTACAGAGAGATCTGGGTGTTCTTGTACACCAGTCAATGGAGGTAAGCATGCAGGTACAGCAGGTAGTGAAGAAGGCTAATAGCATGCTGGCCTTCAAAACAAGAGGAATTGAGTATAGAAGAAAAGAGGTTCATCTGCAGCTGTACAGGGCCCTGGTGAGACCACACCTGGAGTACTGTGTCTCCGAATCTGAGGAAAGATATTCTGGCTATTGAGGGAGTGCAACATAGGTTCACGAGGTCAATTACTGGAATGGCGGGATTACCTTACACTTAAAAACTGAAGCGACTGAGCTTGTATACCCTTGAGTTTAGAGGACTGAGAGGGGATCTGATCGAGGCATATATGATTTTGACAGGATTAGACACTCTGGCAGCAGGAAACATGTTTCTGCTGATGGGTGAGTGCCGAACCAGAGGACACAGCTTAAAAATACGTGTTCGACCATTTAGGACAGAGATGAGGAGATACTTCTTCACCCAGAGAGTGGTGGCTGTGTGCAATGCTCTGCCCCAGAGGGCAGTGGAGGCCCAGTCTCTGGATTCTTTTAAAAAAGATTTGGATAGAACTATCAAAGATAGTGGAATCAAGGGTTATGGAGATAAGGCAGGAAGAGGATACTAATTAGGATTGATAAGGCATGATCATATTGAATGGCGGTGCATGCTCGAAGGGTTGAATGGCCTACTCCTGCACCATTGTCTATTGTCTATTGTCTTATCAATTTGATGAATAGAGTCAATTTGGATTTTCGAAACATCTTGTGGCCTTGTCACAAACCCTCGTTATTCCCCACCTCATGAGCATTTTTGGAGGACAGTGGCTGAACATTACTCTTACCCAAAGGTTTAGACGCTTTCTTTTCACTTTCAGATTTTCATTTTCTTCTGGATTGCCAATCTCATTTTTTTAAAATAAAGCCATGATATAATACTTAAAAATATACAATAATTCCAACTTGTCTATCCTTCCAGAATACTTTTCCTTGGACATTTAACTGCTCCGACATGACCTCCTACAATGTTGCAGTAATCCCCACCAGACCATAATCAATTTCTCTCGTTGTGCTCTCAGGTCATCAGTTGTATTCAAAATGTTGCGTGCTTTACGGTACAAGGTTATTCAATAAACCTTCGTGATTTGTCTTTCCCATTCAATATTCTCTTGTGCACTGGCTCCCTGATATCACCCAACACACTCCTTCTCATCTTCCATATTCTCCATTCTTATTTGTTAATCGCTGCTAAAGTTGTGCCTCAGCTCTACCATTTACAACAAATTTCAAATCACATTTTCTTTTACAATTCCTTCCCTCACTGGGAAGGATTGGCCCTGTCTGTTGATCCTATTAAACTCGACTTACTGCTGACTTTCCGACCTGTAGCTTTGTTTCCCAGCTTCCTGTCTCATTCCTTCATATCTACCGGAGATGCAGCATCAAACCTTCCTGCAAAAATGTTAGTGCACCTCCAGAGAAAATGCAACCAATCATTTTTTTTTCACGGGTCCCACTTGCACTGGAAGAGACGCCACTGATCCTAAAACCTGAAACCCTCCTCCTGAACGAGATGTTCCGTCACATATCCAACTGTATTATCGTCCTCTTACTTATCTCCATTCTACGTGGCAAGGGCTGTCACGCAATGCCAAGATTACAGCCGTGGAGATTTTGCGTTTCAACTCCGGCCGAGGTCCCTTAACCTTCCTTGCAACATCTTTTCACTCTTTCTAACAATGTGGTTGGTACCAGTGTGTACCACGACAGCTGGCTGCTAACCCTCCCCATTCAGTATGTCCAAAGCATGCTGGGAGACATCCTTGGTCGTAAAAAAAAACCACCCTTCTTATGACGAAATTACAGAGTCGTAAAATTCCTCCCTTATGGAAACAGGACATTTGGCCAACATGTCCACACTGTCCATCAGAAGAGTAACACATTCAGACCCATTCCCCATCACTATTACTCTGCATTTACCCCTGACTCCTGCACCTGACCGACTCATCTGTGAACCATGTGAGTGAATGTTTATGGCCAATTCTACGACGCTATGTTGATGCTGCTTTCTCATAAGAACTACTGAGCATTTCAAGCAAATTACGGTTTTTGGAATAATGATAATTGGGTATTGATCAAAACTAATGTTCCAGCAGCAGTTTGAAATAATGAGGTTGAGGACAGGTAACAGACCAGCATGGGGTGTCCAGGTAGATGGAATGCTTTGGGGGAAGTGAAGGAGCCCTCAGAACGCAAACAAGAGTATTGGTCGAAAAAGTACTCCTGGAGGTGGAGGCGGTGGAAGACATGTTTGATGTCACCATGTAAATTGAATTCATTGGTCCAGGAGTGGAGGGGGATGAAGGCGAGGCCTTTCATGTGTACTGATCATTCGTCCTCAGTGAGGGGATGTCTGTGGGGATGCTGATAACGTAATAGGGCGGGGAGCTAAGACCTAGTCTGGAGCTGAATGTGGGGGTGGAGATTAAAACTGGTGTAGGACTGGTAGTCGAGAGACCGAGACTGACAACATTTCGAAGTGATGCTCAACCTGTGCATCAGAAGGGTGGAAGTTGTGACTGTGGGATCCGTGGGAGCGGAAGTGGCATAATGCGTGTCGTCAGCCATTCTGACGGCGTTGTTCAGGTGAGTGGCTTCAGTGTGGGCAGAGGTGGCAGCAGCAATGAGGGACAGAAGTGGTGTTTCCGCTTGGGCCTCATGTTAGTTTTGACTGCGGTGGATCTTACTGCGGTTGTGGAGGTGGCAGATCTAATCGTGGTTGTGGAGGCAGATGGTTGGCCGGCAGTCTCTGAGTTGACATGGTCAGCCACACCTGCAGGTGGTCGGGCGGATGGGATCATTCTGCGCCATGGTGGAGGTGGCTTGACCGGCCACATGGCTAATGGCGGCTGAGCAGTTCTGGAGGCAGGGACAAGCTTCTGGAATGGTCCATGAATCCCAACCATTGAGGTAGGTACTTGAAAGTTTGTTGTACTTACAGTTTGCGATGTCCAGTATGGTGTTGTGAAAGTGTTTGTTGAGTGCGCAAATTCTTCTGAGGAAGTAAAACTGAAGAGGTCCTTTACAGTTCTGAGACAATGTGGCCATGAGCTGAGCCAGGGATAACTGTAGAGAGATTAGATGGAGGCGCATGTCAGAGAGTGTGGAGGTATTGAATTAGTAGTTGGTACTGGCCATGCTGTTCAGATCCAAATTGTGTTGGTCTGAATGTTGTCCGGAGTCCATGCAGGATCAGTCGGTTCTGTATTCAGGCACTGAGGAAAGAGAAATGGCTGGGGTATTGAGGTAAAAATGTGAAAGCTTTTATCCATGCTTGCACCTTGCTGTAATGCGATGGGAATTATTTACTCAGTCGCCTCCTGTGCAGCATCTTGTCAAAGGCCTTCGTGAAGTCCATATGGGTAGCATCTGTTGGTTGTCCCTGATCTAACCAGCTTGTAACTTCTTCAAGACTTCTGGCCGATCTGTCAGACATGAGCTCCTGGATGAAACCATGCTGACCTTGCCTTATTTGATCCAACACTTCCAAGCATTTAAATCTCCTCATTCACGGTAGATTTCAGGGTAATACTGATTAAAGAGGTTAAATTAACAATCTGTAATTTTCCATCCTTTGCCTTACTGTCTTCTTAAACAGGAGTGTCATGTTAGCGATTTTCACTCCTCTGGGCGCTCCCTGATTCTAACGATTCCTGAAAGATAGCACAAACGCCTCCACTATCTCTTCAGCTGTCTCCATGAGAACTCTGAGCTGTAGTCCATCAGGTCCAGGTGATTTATCCACTTTCAGGTTATTCAGTCTTTCTAGCACCATACGATGACCACCATATTCAGTTCAGCCCCCTCAATCTCGAGATATTATGGCGGATTAGTCGATTCTTCCAGCATGAGGACTGACCCAACATAATACATTACACCAGCCATCTCCTTGTTCCTCATGGCTATCTCTCCAGCATCATATTCCATCAGCCCAATGTCCACTTTTGCCTCTCCTTTTCACTTTATATAATCGAAAAAAAATCTGACAGTTTTCCCTCATTTACTGGCCAGCTTACTCACATATTTAATCTTCCGCATCCTTATTTCTGTTTTTGCTGCCCTCTGTCGATCTTTGGAAGCTTAAAAATCCTTAGCTTTCCTACTGCCCTTCACTATATTATGTGCTTTGACTTTTGCTTTTCTGCTATCCTTGACTTCAATGGTCAGTCGTGGTTGCCTCGAACTCCCTGTCCCATGCTTCTTTTTCCTGGGGATGAAAGTCTGTTGGGTTTTGCACCACACCACCTGGTTCTCTGTAACCTACAATCCACAAACCTAACTGGTTTTCGGTGCCTGTTCCTCACTTCCAAAATGATCTCCTCTTATATCAATTTGGTCCAGGACCTCCCCACATATTTTCGAGAGACCACCCATGTCCTTCACATCTTCCTTGACCTCCGATTCACATGGCGCCAACACCTCACCTTAACTATAGACATCCAGTGCCTCTATACTCATATTCCCCAATAAGGAAGGTCTAAAAGCACTCTGCTTTTTTCCTCTCTCGCCAACCTAACTGGACACCTTCCACTAATACTCTCAAACAGTAGGTGGAACTTGTCCTCCCGCTAATGAATATCTGCTTTCAATCATCCATTTCCGACAAACCAGAGAGGTAGCTGTGCAAACACGGAAGGGACCTACCAATCCGTGCCTATTCATCGGATGCTTGAAACAGTCCCTCCACTACAATGGCACCAACCTCACCTCTTCCTCCACTACATCAATTATTGAATTGGTGCTGTGTCGTGCTCCCACATGGAGCTTGTAAACTTCATCAACTACATCAAGACCTTCCACCCTGAATTCAAACTAAAATGGACCATCTCCGACACCTCCCTCAACTCCCTGAATCACTCCGTGTCCACGTCAAGCAACATCACGGACATTTGCTAGAATCCCACTGACTCCCATAGTTACCTTGACTACCCCTCCTCCTATAAAAACACGATCCCCTCATCCCAATTTGTCCGCCTCAACCATATCTGTCCCAGGATGTTCAATTCCTCTCCAGGACATCCCAGATGTCTACCAACGATAAAGGTATTAATTTTCCCTCCCAAGTGATCAATGGTGTCCTCAATTGCATCTCCTCCATTTCCAACACCTCTGTCCTCGAATTACAATGCTCCAACCCCAACAAAGATGAAATCCCCCAATCCTCACTATCCATCCCATCAAGCTCCAAGTGCAGCCCATTGTCCTCTCTATCTTCAGAACTGACAATCACAGCCCACCACCAAAATTGTATTTCCCTCTGCATGCCTCTCTGCATTCTGCTCTGTGCCTCCCTGGTTATGTCTATTCTCCTCGCCAATCCCCTCTCTACACCTGACACCTTCTCCTGCTGCCTCACGAGGTGCAAAACCTGCATCAGCGATGCCCCCTCATTCCCGTTAAAGACCCCTCAAAAAGATTCCACATCTGGAAGAGATTTTCTTGCATAACTCGGACATTATTTACTACATCAATTCCACTCAACGTAATCAGAGAAACCGTTGCAAACTTTCTGAATCCAACGAACCCCACCTTCCTGTGGCCATCCATTTGAACTACCCCTTCCACTCCCCTAATGTCCATTCTGGGCCTTCTCCATCACTTACAAGGCTATCTGCAAACTAGAGGATTTCCATCTCGGAAGACTACAAACAGATGACCTCAGTGTTGACTTCACCAGTTTCCAAATCTTCCTTCTCCCCACCCCATCGCATATCCACTCTGCGGAAATGGAACCTCCTCCTTCAGGTGATCTACCTTTTCGTCCTATTTCCTACCTATCTTATCCACACTTCGCACCGATCTATCACCATCAACACCTACTTTCGCCAACCTATCACCATCTCACCAAACTACTCCAAGCAATGACCTGTAAAAGCATCACAACTTGGTTCTCCAGGCGAAGACCTGTAAACCCATCCTCAGTCTGTTGTCCTCACATTGGCTTGGAAACCCTTTCCCAGTCCGCTCACCGAGTCATGGCTTGTAAACCAATCCTCACACTTTTCCCCTAGTTACGACCAGTGAAACATTCCCCAACATGTTACACCGGCAACATCCTGTGAACCCATCCCCACACTGTTCTCCTGGAAGTGTTCTGTGAACCAATCCCCACTCAGTTCTCCTAGTAATGGCTTATGAACGCACTCTCACTTTTTAATCCTAGGAATGGTGCGGAGGCATGGCTTGAGAGATGGAGGGATTCAGATTTTTGGGACATTAGGACCAGTTCTGGGGAGATGGGAATATTCTAAATCCGATGGTCTACTCTTGGACCGGATTGGAACCAATGTCCAAGGGTGTGCTTTTGCTAACGGTTTTGGAGAGGGATTAAAATAATCTGGCAAGGGAACGGGGACCAAATGAGAAGGTTAGCGGTCTACAAGGAGGACTTAAGTCTGTCAGGAACTAGATAATGAAGTTAGTGTGACTAAGTGGAAGAGTGGGCAGGGAGCATATGATGAACACAAAGAGACAGGTGGTCTGAGGTATAGGACGTAATGCAGATGAACTTAGGGCTTGGATTAGTACCGGTGAGTGTGGTGTAACTGCTATTACTGACACTTGGTTGAGGGATGGACATCATTGGCATCTAAACATTGCAGGATATTGATGCTTAAGGCGGGATATAGAGAAAGGTAAAAGTGAGAGGAGTTCTATTACTGGTCAGAGAAGATATCATAACTGCGCTGAAGAAGGGCACTATGGAGGAACTCAAGACGTGAGGCAATATGGACATAGCTCAGAATAAGAAGGGTGTAGTAGCAGTGTTGGGGCTGTACTGCAGGCCTTCCAACAGGGACGGCAGTGGAACCCACCACAAATCTGAAACCCTAGTAATGACGTGCAAACCTATTCCCATTGTGTTCTACGAGCAATGGGCACTGATCAAGCCCTGCATTGTTCCCCAGCAACGGCCAGTGAACCATTCCCACACAGTGAACGTGTCCCCATTCCGTTCTCCTATCAACGGCCTGCGAACCCTTCCCCAATGTGTTCACTGAGCAACATTCTGTGAACCCATCCCCATGCTGTTCTCCCATCGACATTCTTTAAAACCATCCCGACTGGTTTTTGACCAACATGTCAACCATTCCCCTCTTTGTTCTATTTCGCACCGTGGAACGAAGCTCTGGGAGTTCCTGTAGCAGGGCCACATGAACTCTATCGAGCTGGCATCGCCGAGCAGTGGCCCATGAACCCATCGCCTGCTGGGTTTCCTCACGACGGCCCGTAGAGGCATCTCCACACGGTTTCAATAGCTATGGCTATTTGAACACATGTCTGCTGTTTCTCCGAGTAACACATTGTGAACTCATCCTCATTTTCTTTTCACAGTCGCGATTTGTGAACCCATCCCACTGAGTTCCCATAGTAATGGCATGTGAACCAATTCTCTCGCTGTTTTCCTTCCAATAGACAGTCAACCTATCCCCATTCCGTTTTCCTCGCATCACACTGTCCACCATTCACCAAATGATCTGCAAGAAACAGCCTGTGAACCATCCCCACGGAGGAAAGGCAACTCTGACGGAACTGACAGAAAGAGAGATTAGAAGATAGAGAGAGTGCAAGAAATAGTCAGAGTAAAATAGAATTGAGCAGGGTCTGTCACACCAGAGGTGAACGGAGAGACACAATGACTGAAACCCAAACCCTGAGCTCGGGCCTGGTCCCCTCCGCTTCTCTGAGAATCAAGATTTGTGTCTGAAACTGTCTCTGTCCAGCTCAGCTTCGTCAACACAAAGACAAGCAACAATATTTTTCACTGTGCTGATTGCCTATTTTTAATGAATATTTTTATTAATTACAAATTGAAGTCATAGATAAAGTCTATGGAATTGTACCTTTTCTCAGTGGTCCATGAGTTGAGGAAACCATTGAAATGTGTCCCTGAAATAGCTCCCACCACTCTCCCCCCACCTTGTGATAAGGTAGGATATACCATTACTAACCTCAATCTGCTACCGTAGCGACAAATTGCTCCATTGCCGAAACATTAACCTGAAATGGGAAAATGCTGGATGGATTGCTTAATGAGTGAGGGTGACTGACTGGATTTGGGTGAAGGGGTATTTCAACACATTCTTAAGCTGCTGTCTAAACTTAGACTGGGTCACGACATAAATCGCAGTGTTTGTGCAGCAACTGAGCAGCTGCAGCATGAAGCCCAATTCCCGCACAAAGGGATGGAGATACACAGTTTTGTTCCCCAAATTCCACAGCCGGCTCCACTTTGAGTACACCATTAACATTGACCATAACAGGATGAAATTGGCCGAGATCACAAACATAAAAATGACGGATTTTTTTCGATTTCTCATTTCTGTGTCAGACTGAGTGTCCCCATTGGTGTGAGCGCGGAGTCTCCTGCGGGCTCTGCTGGTCACTAAAATGCGTCTAATGGTGAAAACGTTGAGCAGCAGAATCAGGAGAAATGGGAGAGCTGGGGTGAGAACGTAGTGGAGAAACTCGATTATGGCCCAGGCATGGGCGTAATGAGCAGCAACTGTTACAAAACAAAACCGGGGGTCGTTCCCCAAGCGATATTTAGATGTGAGTATAAAATATCAGAAAATGTTCTTTATACAGCTCAGCGCAGCCACTGCTCCCAGAACCACAGCCGCCGTTTTCTCACTGCAATATTTACTTTTCAGCTTCTGGCAACAAATGGCCACAAATCGATCAAATGTGAAAGTGACGGTAAACCAAACAGAACAGTCAGTGGCTGCATAAAGCAGGATGGCGTGGATATTACACACGGGGATGGACCTCAGGAAATAAAACTGTTCTTTATTAACAATAGGAATGTGTCTCAATATCAGGTCGAGGAGAATGACCAGTAGGTCTGCCATGGCCATAGCCGCCAGGTACCGTTTGACACATGAAGACAATCCACAATCTTTATAAAGCAGAACATAGATCGTCACCACGTTAACTGTGAGGAAGAAAAGCAAAAAAAATTATACTTCATGCTGGAAGCAAAGTTACCCGTTTGATTGAGGAGCCAATGAAATTTTCAAATGTGTGACCACCTTGAGGGATTTAATAAAATAATTGGAGCTGAAATAAAAAAATTGAAAGGTCTGAATTATTTACACAAATAATAGAAAACGTAATAAACCATTCCTCCCGAAACAAAGAGGCACGCATCCATGACAGCAGATCATTTCCTGACCATTCCCACACATTCAGTCACTCGAGAGCAGAAGCAAGTGACTTGTTTACCGTTCCTTATACGGATGGTGAAGGATTTTCTCGCAGTTCCTTGAAGACAAGTGGGAGTTTCACACTTTTGCTTGTTAGTCTAAATTGTGATCGACCATCTATTGTGAAAAAATGTAAATGCAAGGAAAATGTATTCATCCGTTTAACTGTCAGGATAACTTGGACAAAGTGTCTCCTTCTCTCTGCAATGTGATCTCTTTCCTCGGGATTTTATCTTATCTTCAATTAACTGACGGTGTCTGTTCAGAAATCAAGTCAGGCATAGAATGTTCCAAGGAATGTCCATTGTAGAATGTTCCACGAAATAACTGTTTACAGAGTCATAGAGTTCTACAGCACGGAGAGAATTCATTTGACTTAAAATATCCGTCCACTCAAAACCCACTTCCATGCACTTTAACCCCCATCCTTCTCATCCCTTCTTATCCGTGTATTTGTCCAAATGCTTTTTAAATATTGTTAATGTACCAAGCTCAAGTATTTCAGCTTGCAGGTCATTCTATATGCATACCACTGTCTGTCTAAAAGGTTTGCACGTCAGGTTCCCTTTTATTCATTCATTGATGCAAGCATAACAGCAAGGGCCCCTGTGTTATGGACTAGGCCAGACTACTGAAAACATTCTTCAGCAGGCAGCCTTAGACCTAATTTTGCAGATTGTTTCGGTAAATGGACAGTGAACATTACTCGGAGTAAGATAGCTGGGTTGACTACTACATTTAAAAACCGACAAAAATAAATTATTCACAAAATTACGCAATGGAACGCAAATAACAGAATAAACCACTTCTCCAGAACTCAAACTATCCAGCGAGACATAATTATGCCGTTCTGTCCCAGTAAGCGAATTCGCCTGAAAAAGAAACAGAACAAATGCAGCACATGCTTACAGGTTGAAGTTGAAGTGCAGAAAAGAGAGAGAGTTTCCATACAGCTCCCTGTGAAACTTCAAGAACAAAATACTGTTCAGTTCGGGTCAGAGAGCGAAAGAGCTGACCACTCCCATTTCAGTATACTGTTCACTTATAAAACATGATCACTTTGGCCTGAAATCTCATTGGTTTACGTATAAACCAAAGTGCTCTGACAATCATTTTCATCTCTGTACCAAACTTGATTTTTTTTTATTTCTAAAATATACTTCATTCATAAAATATTTTGATGATCTGTACAACTGGTCATGCCATACATATGCAAACCTTCCATTTCTTTGCATACAAAGATCGGGGTTAATCATTTGTACATACAGCTCTGTACGTTTACCAAACATATGTTTAGCTGAGGAGTCAGCAGAGCCCGAAACTGCGTGGGCTCCCTATTCTTTGACAGACAGTTGTCACATGGTGGTCTTCACCCACCTCGCCTTGGTGGCAGCTGCCCCAAGCTTCAGTGTGTCTCTCAACGCGTCGTCCTGGACCTTGGAATGTGCCATTCAACAACAATCGGTCGGGGTCAGCAACTTCAGCTGGAAAATCGACAGGTTTTTGACAGACCAAACAGCGTCTTTCACCGAGTTGCAGGCACTATTGATGGGCATCTCAGTGTGCGATCCGGGGAACAGATTGTAGACCACGGAGTCCTGCGTCATGGAGCTGTTCGGGACGAACCTCGTCAAACGCCACTACATTCATCTCCAGACTTCCTTTGTGTAGGCACATTCCAGAAGGAGGTGTGTGACAGGCTCGTCCCCTCGCAACCGCTTTGATGGCAGTGTGCGGTACGGCCGAGAGTCTGGGCGTGCATAAAGGATCTCACAGGCAGAGCTCATCTCAACACCAGCCAAGCCATGTTGGTGCTTGTTGGAAAGTTCTGGCGATGAGGCATTCTGCCAAATGACTGCTCACGGAAACGCTAAAAAGGATCCGCCCTCTCATTTTCCCAAAGGGTCTCAAGGACACTACGTGCTGACTATATCCTGATGGACTTGTGGTCAAAGTTGTTTTTCTTCAAAAATGTTTGTACGAAGGACAGATGATACAGGACGGTCTAACTAATTGGAGCATTCCGGGACAGCGAGGCCAGGCTCATCCTTTGCAACACCGGGGACACGTAGTACCTCAGTAACACTTTGTGTTTGAGTACCAGGGATCCACGTACACCTTGATGCAGCCACACATAAAGATGGTCAGCAGGATGGAGGTGGCATTTGGTGTGTTTTTCGTCCGTTTCCCGGAGCTTTGTACATCGCGTCTTTTCGGACCCTGGCCATCTTTGATCTCTACACAAAATGGAAGATGGCCCAGGTGACGGCGACGTCACAGGTTCTAGGAATAGGCCACATGTGTCACATGTAACAACACTGACAGTGCCACACACTTGATGACCAGGTTTTTACCCGCGATGGAGAGCGACCATAGCTTCCATCTGCCCAGTTTCTGCCCCACTAACTTGATACCCTCCGCCAAGACTTGTCGCAGGCCCCAGCCCATCCGAAGCAAATACTCAGCGCCTTCAGGTGGTCAGTCCTGACGGTGAAGGGGATGAAGGATTGGTCGGCACAGTTCTTGAAGAGCATGGCCTCGCTCTTGCCTCGGTTGACCTTGGCCCTCAAGGCCTGTTCGAATTGGCGACATATGCAAAACAGTGTGTGCACGGACAGCGGATCCGAGCAGAAAACGGCGTCATAACCCATCTACAGGGAGACCTTAACCTGCAGGCCCACGCTGCCAGGAATAGTTATCACTCTCAGGCTCACATCCTTCGCAAATGGCTCGATGCAGCTGACAAACAGGCCAGGATAGAGAAGGCACCCCTGCCTGACTCCAGATCTGACTGGGAAGCTATGAGATTCGAACCCTTTTGAATGAGACTGCACTGACCAGACTGATCAGAGTCACGTCTGGTTTATTGCCGCTCTGGAAAAAAAGGACACAGTCTTCATTTTAGAATAAAGGTGACTTGCTTTGTCACCTCCCCCTTAAAAAAATGAACTGTCAATACCAAAGGATGGCTTCATTTTAACCCTTGAAAGCGACGGTTCGTAGTTTGAAATCACACATACAATATTCAAAGTGTAAACATACAAATATGCACAACCACAGGCAAATTCAGGCCGTGGTACGCACTGAACCGAACGTCACTGTATCTCATTCGAATCTGAATAATGCATCGGCAATCACATTGTCGCCATCTGCCACATGCACAATTGTGAAATTGAATGGCTACAACAACAATCTCCATCTAAGTCTGGTATTTTTATCTTTAAGTTTTTCCACGAATTTTAAAGGGTTGAGATCAGTGTATACGATTGTCTCAAATGCATTGCTGGTAATATAAACACTGTAATGTTATAATGCCAATACCGATCTTAAAGTCTCTTTCGCTACCTCTGCTGAACGTTCAACTTCCTGGAAACAAAGACAATGGGTCTTTCAATTCCTTTGTCATCCTCCTGCAGGACCACTGCACCGACACCCACATCACTGACATCGATCGCCACTTTGAAAGGCTTCGTGTGGCTAGTACTGGGGCAGTGGTTAACACAGTTTTTCGGTTGTCAATGACCTTTTGACCGTCCAGTGTCCACTGGCACTTCTTGCCCTTTTATAACAATTCAGTGAGTGGAGCAGCAACACTGCTAAACGTTGGCACAAACATTCGATAATTTACTCAACCTCAGGAACCATAGTACTGCTTTTATCGTCGATGGTGTGGGAAATTCCTCAATTATTTTCATTTTCACATATCGTGGCGCCTTTTGTCCATGTCCAATAACATGACCCATTAGGCTATGGCAAAATCACTTTTAGCTCGGTTTACCAACAAACCTGCCTTCTGAATTCGATCAAACAAGTTCGAGAAATGCTGCAAATGTTCCTTCCATGACTGCCTAAAAATCACCAGGTCATCAGTATACAACACACAGTTGGGTAATCCGGCAATGACCTTATTAGTCAGTCTTTCAAATGTGGCTGGAACGTATTTCATACCAAAGGGCATGACTTTGAACTGATATCGTCCATTTGGCGTTACAAAAGCTGAAATTGCCTTTTCTCTCTCTGTCAGAGATACTTATCATTAGCCTCTGAGTTGGACCAACTGAGAAATGTAAGCTGCCTGTCCCACTTTTTCGACCCAGTCCTCCAACCATGGAATTGGTATCCATCAGACATTGTAACACCGTTGGCTTTGCGATAGCCCACACATAATTATTGGGTAACCGCTGACTTTGACACCAGGACTATGGGTGACTCACTTCAATTCTGCCATCTTGGAACATGTGCTCTATCTCCTTCTGAACCTGTGCCGACTTTACAGGTTTAGTTCTAGAACGTTGTTGCTTAATTAGAAAAAGAATCACCTATATTTACATCATGCACAATTAGATTAGTACTTCCCAGTTTATTTCCGCATATCTTCCATCGTGACAGTTATAACTGTTTCAGGTCATTTCGATTTTCGTCTGGAAGATAACTCAATAATTTATCCCAATTTTTGACAACTTCCACGTTGTCCAACTTGATTTGAGGAATGTCCCATTTAGAATCATCTGAACTTGGATCCTCCTTCTTTGCTGTAATCATTACCACCTTCTCATCTTGCTTTCCTTCTCTATGAAAATACCTATTTTTAGCAAATTCACATTATACACGCTGAGATTCCCTTCTGTCTGGAGATTTTACCAAGTAGTTCACTCACTCAATTTCTTCTCAATTTGCTAATGTCCACCTAACCTTGCTTTTAAAGTCTCACTTGTTAATAAAATTAATACCAGTTCCTCTTAACCAATTGCAAAGTTGTGAATTTGTGATTTCTTATCCGCTTCTTGTTTCTTTGTAAGCATGTGATACATTTAAATGCTGTCTAGCCAACTGTCCAGCTCTATTTCATCGTCCTCTAAAATTTGACACATAGTCCAACTGGATGGCCTCTGAATTCTGACTTATTAATTATCTTTAATGATCCACTTACTTCATGTCCAAAAATTAATTCAAATGGACGAAAGTTGATTGACTTTCGGTGTATCTCCGATTGCGAAAAGTACAAATGGAACTCTCTTATCATAACTATCTGAAAAATCCTGACCATGAGTCCTTAACATGGTTTTCAATATTTGATGCCATCTCTCGAGCTTTCCCTGTGATTGCAAATGATACACAGTATATTTGATTTGCTTTATTCCAAAGTAATCCATATCCTCCTTGAATAGTTTAGATGTGAAGTGTGATTCTTGATCTAACTGGACCTCTATTGGTAATCCGTATTTCGCAAAAAACAATGTAATTCTTATTCAAACCTTTTAGCTGTGATGTTGAGCAATGTGGTTGCCTCTGGAAATCTAGTCGAAACATCCATTATTGTTAATAAATATTTATTCCCACTTTTTGTTTGAGGTCGTGAGTCTACGTATTCAATCAAAACTCTTGCGACTAGTTCCTTAAATGCTGGAATAGGTATTAAAGGTGCAGGTTTTTGTTTACTGCCTTTGGCTTTCCGATTAGTTGATCTGTATGATCCGTCTGGCAAAAGTCAACTACATCCTCGTGTAGTCCAGGCCAGCAGAATGTCTTTGTATTTTATCCTGTTTTTCCTCAACCCTAAATGACCTCCAATTTGTAGCTCAGTCGCCACTTGCAGCATCTCTTTTGTGTACCCTACTGGCAAGACAACGTGATGAATCTCTACCCATTTTCCTGTACTTCAATGTGTGATGGTCCGCATTTCCTCATTAAGGCATCATTTGTTCCGGAATAACACGCATGAATGCTTTTGCTTTCTTTCTTTGTAAATGCCTTTTCATATACCTGTTTGAACTCCTTATCTTGAACTCCATGTGTTTAGCTCTGCTAAGCTGTAATTTAATCAGTTTAGTAGAGCTAAAGATACTAATCGCTCCTTCTCTGTTCCACTTATCTGATAAAAGAAAGTTTCGGATACCACGAGATCATTATCTGCTCATTTTGATCCCTCCTGCTTCAGATTGTGCCTCTGTGATCTGTGATCACATAATCAGGGAAAATTTCCGGAAAGACTTTCTTCAAGTCTTCAGTTGCCTGCAATTACCCTGGCCTTTCAACTAGGGTAGGCTGTCCGCCGACCAGTGAATCAGCTACGCCATTTGCAAGGACCAATTGTATTCCTGGAACTGAAAGTTTGGCTAATAGTCCTCCCACAAATTCTCCACACTTCTCTGGACTCTCTTGCCTCACTTTACATAACTGACCACTTGCTGTGTTACAATGGATTTCTGTTACCAGTATTTCTCTGGCAATAGCCTCTCAGGAGTGCATATCTCCTCATCCTTCAGAATTACAGACTGAGAGGATCGTGTGTCCCTTAATATTGCGACTTCCTTATCTATGACTTTTGGTCTATGTGAATAAACTTTACCCAGGCATGGATTTGTTTTAAGTAGACCTGGCACTGCCACATAAATCAACCTTTGATCATGGTGTACACTCTGAGGTAGTTGTCCAACTTCCCTTGTGCTTTTTGTTACTTGTCCAACAAAACCTCCAGATTTGTCTGGTTTTCCCATATCTGGCTTTCTCCGAGCCCAACAAGATTATGGTTTTGTTTGGCCCACATTATTCTAATAAAATCACAGGAGCTTTTTTATTCCTTTGTCCCGCTCAAGCGTGCCATTTTTTTTAACCCTGTGGTAAGTTCAAGTTATGATCTTCACTGAGATCTACCGTTCCCTTTGCACGTGAGGATTTCTCTTTGCCACAATATGTATTCGTCATGGACTGAGTTAGATTCAGGAAGCCAAGTCAAGTTTCATGGATCAGCTCATAATCATCAACTGCTTCAGCTGCTAACTTTGAATCTCTGCTCTTCCACGTGAGTTCGCAATACTTCAGTCAATCAATTTTGAGTTTCCCCAACATAATTACCTCCCTATGTTTGGAGGACCAGTTCCAATACCGTACAGCCCTTCTTCGAGGACCGCAGCTTTCCCCCAGACATGATCAACGATGCCTTACACCGCATCTCCTCCACTTCCCGCTCCTCCGCGCTTGAGCCCCGCCCCTCCAATCGACACCAGGACAGAACCCCACTGGTTCTCACCTACCACCCCACCAACCTCCATGTACAGCGTATCATCCACCGTCATTTCCGCCACCTCCAAACAGACCCCACCACCAGGGATATATTTCCCTCCCCTCCCCTATCAGCGTTCCGAAAAGACCACTCCCTCCGTGACTCTCTCGTCAGGTCCTCACCCCCCACCAACCCAACCTCCATTCCCGGCACCTTACCCTGCAACCGCAAGAAATGCAAAACTTGTGCCCACACCTCCTCCCTTACTTCTCTCCAAGGCCCCAAAGGATCCTTCCATATTCGCCACAAATTCACCTGCACCTCCACACTAATCATCTATTGCATCCGCTGCACCCGATGTGGCCTCCTCTATATTGGGGAGACAGGCGGCCTACTTGCAGAACGTTTCAGAGAACACCTCTGGGACACCTGGACCAACTATTTCAACCACCCCGTGGCTGAACACTTTAACTGCCCCTCCGACTCCACCAAGGACATGCAGGTCCTTGGACTCCTCCATCGCCAGGCCATAACAACACGACGGTTGGAGGAAGAGCACCACATCTTCCGCCTAGGAACCCTCCAACCACAAGGGATGAACTCAGATTTCTCCAGTTTCCTCATTTCCCCTCCCTCCACGTTGTCTCAGTCAAATCCCTCGAACTCAGCACCGCCTTCCTAACCTGCAATCTTCTTCCTGACCTCTCCGCCACCAACCCACTCCGGCCTATCACCCTCACCTTGACCTCCTTCCACCTATCGCATCTCCATCGCCCCTCCCCAAGTCCCTACTCCCTACCTTTTATCTTAGCCTGCTGGACACACTTTCCTCATTCCTGAAGAAGGGCTTATGCCCGAAACATCGAATTTCCTGATCTTTGGATGCTGCCTAAAATGCTGGGCTTTTCCAGCAACACATTTTCACCTCCGATCTGCAGCATCTTCAGACCTCACGTTCTCCTCCATGGTCAAAACCAATGTAGTGTACAAAGTCTCATGCAAGGACTATACAAAACACTACATAGGAAAAACAGGAAGACAGCTAACGATCTGTATCCATGAACAGCAACTTGCTACGAAACGACGCGACCATCTATCCTTCGTAGCCACAAACGCAGATGACAAGCAACATGAGTTCGACTGGGACAGCACAACTATTATGGGACAAGCCAAACAGAGAACAGCCAGGAAATTCCTTGAGGCATGGCACTAATTCACAGATTCGATTAACAAACACATCGACCTGGACCCAATATACCGGCCACTGCAGTTGACAGCTGGAACTGACAGCCAGGAGCGGCATAGACAAACCAGTATAAATGCAGCAGGAAACATCACAGAAGCGCTTCACAAGAGGCTCCCAAGCCCTGAGGATGTCACCTAGACAGGTGACGAAATGTTTGCAACACAAATTTCCACCTCTGCTAACAGAACCACAAGAAAGAGCACCCGAGCTACAAATCATCTCACAAACTTTGAAGGGTAACTGTCACTGTATTCTTTCTGCCACCTCACACTCACTGTATATCTGGTGTAGCACCTTCTCCCGAACAAGGCTCACGCTTCACCTCTCTCACTGCTGCATGCAGCACCTTCCCTCTCTCGTCCGTCTCTCTCTTTCTCTCTCTCTCCCTCTCTCTCTCTCTCTCTCTCACACACACTCACGCTCTCCTGCTATCCCATATACTATTATCCCCACAGTAATAACGTGGCTTTGTTTTAACACTGTCGACTGACTCCTTCCAGCCAACTCACTATTCCCCTCTCGTCACCTACACCAGTATTAACAGCAGGGCAACCCATTCGCACCTGCACTCCCTTTCTCCTATTTCGGGAGAAACAGCCTGGAATAGGACAGATACGGCCAAGCTAGAAAGTGGATTGCCCGATATTTGTTTCCTCACAACACCCACCTTACCCAGTCATGTGGGGAGGACCCTGGCATGAGCCTGAGAGGACCGGGACGTCTCTTGTGGCGATTCTGAAACATCCACAATCCGAGTCAGAAGCAAAGTTCACAGGAGGGAAATTTTCGCTTTGAACCCAATGTCAGTTCTATTTTCCCCGGCACAACGTAAAAGCCGTGGCCCTGATACCATCTCCCTTTTATGTCAAGCTGGTACAAATGAAATCTCCACGGTCGCATGGTGGGCTCACAAAACTTCGTCTCCACTACCTTCCCGGAAGGAAGCACAGTGATTCCCTCCTATATTTCCTCCTGTAGACAGTTCGGATACTGAAACTAATCAGTGTTATTTACTGCTCTCCCCACTTGTCGTGACAGCTTCAAAAATCTATGCTCTGATACACCCTGTGCTCCTTCATTCGCTTTATAATGGTACAACCTGTTTTATATTATCTTTGAATTGTTTCCCAATAAATTGCGTCAACTCACACTGTTCTGCATCGATCATCATCTGCCATATAGCGGTATACTACACCAAACTGTAGTGGTCCTGTTGGATGTCCACACTGTCGACCAATCATTTTATCATTCTTCCACGTTTGGAATCTACAAGCGCTGTAATTTTACTGGAGTAGCATTCCACACAGACCAACTGAAATACTGCCACACTCAACCATATGAACACGTGAAAAACTGATATACTCCCAGCAGAGCAACAGGAATATGAAGACTTCCAATGGATCCAGTCAAGGAATGATATATTGGCAACCGGGAGACAGGGAAATTGACACACAGCAGGTAGTGTGAGTGAAATATTGACAAACTCACCGAGGATCTGGCATCCTCTCCATGTCACCGTTCGCGTCAATGTATTCGTGTGTGCATTCTTCTCTGTGTGTATCTTTGAGTGTGTGCATATGTGTGAGTGTGGCCAGTCTGGCAGTCTCTGCTTTCAGACTTACAATGCCACCCGCTGCTGGCTAGCCCACAATACTGGACAGACAGCTGAAGAGGGTGAAAACAACCAGGGATTTCGAGGGAGAGAGGGTAGGCAGTATCTCATAGCACCGTCATAAGTGACAGCACCATGAGCTCGACCACGGACACATGTAATTACAGAACAGTCTAATGTAGTGAAAAATGTAATTATATTGAAACCCCTCAGAGGGGAACATGGTCATGTGGAAAAATGTTTTTTTTTGCTCTCTCTGCAATGTACTCCTGACACAGAGTCAACACATGAAAGAGCATGTCCAATGCAATTGCATCTGGCACCGTCTGCGTGAAGCATTTTGGTAGAGGTTTGAGATAACAATTATTGCACTTTCTCTAACTTTTAATGCTTTGAGATGTAATCTCCAGTACCATGTTGGTAAATGTGAGGTCATCCATTGTAGTCGGAATAAAATCTAACTGGACTATTATCTAAGTGGTGAAAAGTTCCAGCTTGCTGCTGTGTAGAGAGAGCTATATGGCTTTGTGCACGAGTCACAAGCAGTTAGTTTGAAGGTGTACAGGTAATTAAGGCAGTGAAAGGAATATTTTCCTTCATTGCGAGAGGGATGGAATTTAAAATCAGTGAGGTTATCTTGCAGCTCCATATGGTGTTAGTGAGGCCAGACCTGGAGTACTGTATATAGTTTTGGTATCCTTACTTCAGCAAGGGTCTACCGGCACTGGAGGGAGTGCAGAGAAGGTTCAATGTGTTGATTATAGAATTGAGAGAGCTGGATTATGAGTACTGATTGAGCAGACTGTGAATTTATTCATTAGAATTTCAAAGAATAAGAGTAAAATCTTGGGGAAGCACATAAAATTATGAGGGGAATAGATTAGATCGAAGCAGAGAAGTTGTTTCCACAGAAATGTGAAATTAGATCGAGGGGATATAGCTTGAAAGTAAGCGGGAGCAGTTTTATGAATGTTTTGAGGATCAATGTCTTCTCCAAAAGGGTTGTTAATCGGAGAAATTCCCTGCCCAGTGAAGCAGTCAAGACAAACTCAAAGTTTTTTATTGGCAAAGGCATGTCGAATTTTGAACAGTGAAGAAATTAAGAGCTATGTGAACAGGCGAGTAAGTGGAGCTAAGTCCAAGAGTAGATCAATCATGATCTTATCAAATGATGGAGAAGGCTCAAAGGTCCAACTTGCTTTCAGACCCTTCCATTCCACCCTAACCACCTATCTTCCCCGCACTCACATCACCACACTCCTATTTATCACTCACACCCCATTCCCCCAGCGCACCCACATTCCTGGTGAAGACCTTCTGCCCGAAACCACCGACTACCCTCCTCCTCGAATGCTGCATGCCATCTTGTGCTTTTCCATTTTTCGAGTCTGACTCTGCAGCATCTGCTGTCTCAAATGACAAGATGACCTACACTTTTGTTCTTATTTTCTCTTCCAAGTTATCGTGGGAAAGATGTTTTTAAAATCCTGAAGCAAACCTATAGTTTCCATCCCGGCCTGCAGTGTGCGTGCTCATCTCATTGTGCTAATATCAGGCGGATAACATTGCAAGAAACTGGACAGAACTGGCCTCAGTCAGCAAAGACGTGGTTCGAAGAACGAAGCAACCATGAAAATATGTCTTCTGGAAAACGATCTGCTGCTTGTGCACTTGCATTTGGTTGCTAGCAAGACTTTAAACATAGGAGGAAAAGAGAGAGAGAGAGAGATATTTTGATCCTCATTTCAGTGGATTCGCTCTCAATACAATCGAGAGACAATTTTAGAGACACGAAGACTAAAGGATACAATAATGCTCTAAGACACACAACACAAAGTCAGATGGACTGACAAAATCAGTCAAATAGGTAAACTCAATGACTGCAGATGCCGGAAACACAGCTGACTGAACCGCTGTGCTCTTGCAGCACCACTAATCCACAATATGACAAAATCAGTCATACAGAGACAAAAACAGTTACACACGCAAAGACACAAACAAAGACAGATATAGATATACATTCACGCAACTAAAACCACACTGACTCACACAGACAGTTGCATACACAAACTTTAGGGTAAATAATAATTCAGAACAGAAGGGTAACGTTTGCTCAGCCACAATCACATCATCCATGAACATTCTGGACGATGCAACAGACTCGAGGGGCTAAATGGCCAGCTGCTCTTCCTAACCCATGTGTTGTTCTCTCTCAACCCCACAGCACTGTGACATATGTAGAGGAAGATTCCATTCAGCCATTCCGGATTGTTGTAATGAGACGGACAGACCATGCTTCCCCTCTAAGGAATTAAACAAGGATAGAATGAAATCTTTCATTCTCTGATTGCATTGCAAAACACAGGACAAACCGTTCATAATTCTACATTGACGCACAAGAAGAGGGGCGTCATCATAGTTAGCCGATCGGAATTAGAGAGTAGAGATTAATGTTTGTTTTCTGTTTGCAAAGCTGTAACTAGTGGAGTGCCGTTTAGATCAGTGTGAGGTCATAAATGATTTACAACCTACGTCAATTATGTTATGAAGGTAGTAATTGGAATAGAGCTCATTTAGCTCATACACCAAGATAGTCATTCCATCCGTTGGCAAGAGAAGGCAGATTACCAACAATGGGATCCCAGCAGTGGAGACGGGTGCGCAAACCTTTATCAGAAACAGCCCGCTGTCATACAGCCTATTCCTGTTTGATAGTGAGATCCTGCATGAACATTCCGTTGTTATCATTTACTGTGGTGAAAGGCATGCAATCAGGTGAATGCAACGAAATAAGTAGTGATGTTTTGGATATAGTCCACATTACAAGAAAAAAGGACGTGCTGCAGACCTTAAAATTTATTACAGAAATGAGGAGTTTGTCATATGAATGGAGTTTTGCCGTTCAAGAGAATGAGATATCTCATTGAGTAGTTGAAAATTCTAAACACGAGTGACAATGCAGATGTGGAGTGGAAATTTCTTCAAATGGCACAGTCTAGAACAAGAGATCACAGTTTTAGGATAGGGTGAAGCAGATTTAAAAGTATGATGAGAACTCACTTCTTTCATAGGGTTGTGTATCTGTGCAATTCACTGTTCCAGAACGCTATGGATGCTGGGACACTGAGTAAATGAAGGATTGTGGAGAGTGAGCAGGAAAGTAGAAAATAAGCAGAGGTGACATCATCCATTAACCACGAACTCTGAATGAAACTGACCCTCATCGACAGTGGCAGCGCCATACTTACCTTGGTGTGAAGCTGCAGATCGTATTGAAGGAGGTGACACTGATCTGTGACCAGCCCTTTGTTCAACAGGGTCCCCTCACAATCTGCTCCTGGGTTAACTTTAGCTTGGAAAGCTGTTCTTGGAAAACCCTGGAGATCCCTTTCCCAGCTCCTTACCACACGCCACCCGAACTGTAACCCCCGCCCCCGCCCTGCGCCCAGTGTCAGGAGGTGTTTCACTTGTCGCAGTATCCCTACTCTCTGAACTGCTCTTGTAGCCATTGTCTATATGTGCTGAGTCCAGTTGAGTTTGTGGTCAATGGTAACCACAATGATGTCGACAGTGCGGGATTTTGTAGAATGTCAAGGGGCAATAGTTAGAGCCTGTCTTCTTGGTGATGGTCATTGTCTGGCATTTCTATGGCGTGGATGTTTCTTGCCTCTTATGTCCCAAGCCTGGGTATTGGCCAGGTTTTGTTGCATTTGGACATCTGAGGAGTCGCAAATGGTGCTGACCATCGTGCAATCATCAGCAGACATCCCTACTTCTGACCTTAATGCAGAAGGAAGGTTATTGTTGAAGCAACTGAAGATTGTTGGGCACTACCCTAAGGGACCCCATGCAGAGATGCCCTGAAGGTGAGATGACTGATCCTCTACACCACATCCATCTTCCTTTGTGCCATGTATGACTCAGAGCACTGGAGTGCTTGCCCCCGATACCCATTGATTCCAGTTTTGGCCAGGGATCCTTGATGCCAGTCTCTGTCAAAAGCGGCCTTGATTTCCCGGCTTGTCACTTTTACCTCAGTCTTGGAATTCTTTTTTATTTGTCCAGGTTTGAACTAATGCTGTCATGAGAGCAGAACCTTTGTGACACTGGCACAACCCAAACTGGGCGTCTCTGAGCAAGTTGTTGCTGAAAAAGGTGTGACTTTTGTTTGCACTGTTGATGACCCCTTCCATCACTTTACTGATGATTGAACAGTAATTGGCTCGGTTGGATTTGTCCTGCTTTTTGGTGCAGAGGACATTATTTGGCAGTTTTCCACATTGCTGTTTGGATGTCAGTTCTTTAACTGCACTGGAAGAGCTGGGCTATGTGAGCGGCAAATTATCAGGGACGTTATCAGGGCCCATTGCCTTTGCAGTATACAGTGCCCCCAGCTGTTTCTTGATATCATGTAGAGTGAACCGAATTGGATGGAGACTGGCATCAGTGATGCTGGGAACCATTGTAGAAGCCCGAGATGGATCATCCACTCGGCACTTCCGACTGAAGATTGTTGTGAATGTATCAGCCGTATCTTTTGCAAAGCTGTGCTGGGCTCCTCCACCGTTGAGCATGTGGGTATTTAAGACCATAAGACATAAGAGTGGAAGTGGATTCTGCCAATCGAGTCCACTCCGCCATTTGATCGTGGCTGATGGACTTTTCAACTCTACTTACCCGCATTCTCACCATAGCCGTTACTTCCTTGTGACAGCAAGAATTAATCAATCTCGGCCTTGAAGCCATTTAGTGTCCCGGTCTCCACTGCACTCAGCGACAATGAATTCCTCGGGCCCTCCATTCTCTGGCTGAAGAAATGTCTCCGCATTTCTGTTCTGAATTTACCCCCTCTAATTCTAAGGCTGTGCCCACTGGTCCTAGTCTCCTCACCTAATGGAAACAATTTATTAGCCTCCATCCTTTCCAAGCCATGTATTATCTTGTAAGTTTCTATCAGATCTCCCCTTACCTTCTAAACTCCAATGAGTACAATTCCAGGATCCTCTCCCGTTCCTCGTACGTTAGACCTTCCATTCCACGTATCATCCGTGTGAATCTCAGTGGACACGCTCCAGTGCCAGTATGTCCCTCCTGAGGTGTGATGCCCAATACTGGGCACAGTACTCCAAATGGGGCCTAACCAGAGCTTTCTAAAGGCTCCGTAGCACATCAAAGCTTTTATATTTCAACCCTCTTGAAGTAAATGACAACATTGCGTTCGCTTTCTTAATCACGGATTCAACCGGCACGTTTACGTTAAGAGAATCCTCGACTAGCACTGCCAGATCGCTTTGTGGAGCCGGCTCCAGCAGTGAGTTGTTTCATTGTCCGCCATCATAATGTAGCGTGCCTACACAGCCTGAACACTACGGTCAATTTATCATGGACCAATCAACTAAGCTGCGCATATTTGGATTGTGGGAGGAAAGCAGAACACCCAGAGAAAACCCATGCAGATTGGAGAGAATGTGCAAAATCCACACAGATAGTCACCCGAGGATGGAATCGAGCCCAGATCTCTGGCACTGTGAGGTAATAGTGCGAACCACTGAGCCACCATGTCACCCCAAATCTGCGCTGAACTTCATGGTAAATATCCAGTGAAATGTTGACAAACACCGAGATCTTGCAGTGCAAGCTTTGTTTGCCTTGAAACTGGTTTCGCAGGTGGTCAGATTAGCAAAAAAAACACGTTTTGTACACTTGCCCTTATTGGTCAGAGCTTTGTGAACAGAAGTTGGCAGGTCATGTTTTGCAGCTGCACAGGACATTGGTTAGGCCCTTTTAGGAAAACAGCATTGAATTCTGGTTTCCCTTATTTCGAAATTATGTTGTGAAACTTGAAAGGGATCAGGAAAGATTTGAAGGAATTTTTGCCGGGGTTGGAGATTTGGCATCACTTCTGAAGCAAAACATGTCCTCCCAAATCCCCATGTCTCCCCAAATGCCTGAACACTACTTCCAGCAAATTATCTCTTGCAACTCCACTAACTTTTCAATATCACGATTCAGTCAGAATCCTCTGAGCTTAGTCATTTGCAATAAAACTCAAAAGCTTTCCTCGTCGTTGTGACCAGACGATCAGCCGAGAGGGAGAAATAAAGAATTCAGTGAACACGCGCTGACCAAGTCTAAAAGATGTGCCTCAAAGCTGTTTGAATTCCTGTCCATCATGGAGCACCACATGGGAGAGACCAGCAAAAGAACAATCACCCTATACGCACTATTGCATTGTTTTGGAGCTTCATAACGTCAGCACCAAGCCAAACACCAAGCAAAGGAAAGATGCAAACACACAGAAAGATTCACAATAAAGATGGCAACGGATAATTCATTCATTGAGAACATATGGGAACATTGAGAAGTAAGATAGAGGAGTGCGACAAACTGGGGGGTAAAGACATTGATGAGTCCAAACCACAAGAATGACAAACTTGATTAAATATGTTGCCACATCAGCTGAAAAGGTTTCTTTTCTCAAAATCCAAATCTGACTGACAGCACCAACTCACCGACTATAAACTGGGTCAAGATGATAGCCCAGCATGAAGAGCTGTACAACATAATCCAGTTTATTGGTTAGTGAACTGGACTATGTGTCCAGGACTGGGAGCATTAAAACGTCGAAAATATAATATTATAATGCAGTACAGGCCCTTCGGCCGTCGATGTTGCACATTACAAACCTTTGCCAGGGTGAGGAAATAGGCAGCCATGCGAGTGACAGTTACTTGTGGTCCCACAAATTAATGTCTCTACATCTCCATTGTACCAGAAAAAAAGACCAGCGGTTTTATGTTTGTTTGTGTGTTAGGTTTGAATATCATTGTTTCAGATATCACATGCTTGGTGGAAATCAGTTCAAATATGAACAACTGGCAGAGGTTTTGATCATCGACAGAGAGAACCGAAGAGATGATTCTTTGGACGAGCATGACACTACACTTGAGAATATAAAACTAAAATCGTTGCTAGACCCAATGCTGATATCGATGAGTGTGCACAGCAGTGATGAGTAGATGGAATTTTGGGATGAGTTCCAATCCGAGCCATGAAATATTGACTCAGATTTGCTTCTACCGGTTGAAGTTCGGTGTGTCAGCAGCAGATTATTGACATGGTAAAGTCTGCATTTTACAGCTGAAGATTCATCAGCAAATGGAATGTGCCATCGAGGGATATGCTGAAGGCTTTTGGTGTTAACGTTAGGAGTGGTCAGGGTACGATGTCAGGAATCAGCTCATGAACAAGAGATTACCACAGCTGAGACTCGTCCATTTCGGCCTCGGATATTGATCAGGGATGCGATACAGTCAGAGAAAAGAAATTACAGTGAGTTCCATGCTCCCTATATTTAAATAACAAGGACAGTGATACAACGAATTGATTCAGAAATGAAACTGAGTAGGTCTGCAGTGAGACCTGCGAGGGACACTGTCAGAAGCACAGATAGAGAGAGTGGTTGAACGTTTTCTATTTCAATGATGAGTTTATACTGCTTTGTAGTGTGATTATCTGGATTCAGAGTTTCAGCAGAAGCAAAACAGTGGCCAAAGGTATAAAGTAAATGATAAGAACAGGAATAAATTCAGAGAAATAATAACTGGACAGTGAGACTTACCAGAGAAACCAACGATAGCTAGCATAGGATAATAAAAATACTGTATAATGTAAAGTGAACTTAGGATCCGGTCTGTTAATGGCCATTGATCATAATACGTAAACATTTTCCAGACATAGTGGGACAAACTTCTATCCATTATTGTAACATGCCAGTCTATTGCTCTCAGGTTCTGATCCATTGTTGGCCCATTCCAATCTAATGTTCTCAGGTTCTAATCCATTAATGGAACGTTCCAGTCCAATGTTCTTGGATTCTGATGTATTGGTGGAACAACCCAGTCTATTGTTCGTAGGTTCTGATCTCTCCTCCCTATGTCTTTGAGTCTGCTGATCCTGATAGTGCTGAAGGTGATGCTCCCTCTCATGATACGGAATAACACATTGGATGGAACCCATTTATCACTAAAAGATGGAAAGACTCCACTGGGCTAATTGGTATCCATGGAGACTGACATTAATCACGGTCTCCGAACAGACATGCTCAGTTAACCTCTTCTGTACAAAACTTTTCATGTCACAATAAAAGGGAGCATTTACTTAACCTGGAGAGAACGTATGAGGATTGCTGAGGGCTGGATAGCAAATCAATCAATCTTTTTCATCTTTCTTCTTTGTATGTGGGAGCCATGTCAGAACACGAGAGGGTTTTATGTGTTCCAAACTGTTCATCAAAGAATGCAGGAAGAAATTAACGGACCAGCTGCATAAAATGACTGGTGGGGACATTTCTAAAGACTATAAATAAGGGCGACAATTACTTTCCTATTTAAGTGCCCAATTAACAAAGTATTTCATAACCTTCAGACATCACTCAGAGCATTGAGACTGCTGCTCTGGACCAACACCGAAACAATTCAGTCCCCATGTGTCATTTACAGAGTTATATGAGGAAGGAATTCAGCCCACAATAGACTATTACCATTGAAAGGGATGGAAAGCTGGAATGTTGGTATGTAATGTGAAGGGAATTTTTTAAACATAGAGAAGAGTTACTGGAGCTGAACGAGGCATAACTGAGAGGGCACCAGGAGCACAGTGTGTTCGTTCTGCTTCTGTAACAGAGAAAGGAGGGACACACATCAGCTACTGTTCAACGGCTGCTCATAATCCACGGGTTGATGCGTTATTTTGTATGTACAGTCTATTACAAAGGGCTGTGAGGAAGACATCAGCTTCTGGAAACTGTTACTGGGGCAAAGGATGAGGTCATTCTATTTCCTCGGTTTGTTTAAGGGGAAGAGAATGAATCCATTTAGCCTCTCAAGTCTGTTTCAGAGCAAACAACCAGATAATTCAGTCGCTTGAGCCTGATACAGGAGAAGAGCGTGAGGTCTGTTAGCCTCTCGTCTAGTTACAGAGGAATACAAGTTGGCCGTCTATCCCTCGAGCTTGTTACAGAGAGACAGAAAGAGGTCATTTAAATTTTTGAGCCCGTTACTCAGCATTAATTAGTTTCAAAATAGTTATGGAAAGAAATCATCATCGTCGAGGCTATTCTTCAGGTGGAGGATGATGGGTTTTGTTCCGTTGGTCGTTTTATGGGCTCTCAAGTGGATTATGAATCCAATTTTGGCTTTGAAAGTTCTTCCACATTCAGGATACGTAGTTTCATATGGCTGAGCCTGGCCGTACTTATACATTTCCCAGTCAGTATATAGTCACTGTAAACAGTCTCACACAGATCCTGGCATCATTTAAACGTCTCCCAGTCACGAAATGTCACATTAAAGAGTGTGGAGTCATTTACACACACACCCAGTCAGTGTCATGACATTATATTGACAAAGAACAAAGAAAATTTACAGCTCAGGAACAGGCCCTTCGGCCCTCCAAACCTGAGACAATCCACATCCCTCCTGTCTAAACCTGTAGCCCAATTCCTAAGCATCTGTATCCCTCTGCTCCCCACCTAAACATGCATCTGTCCAGACACATCTTAACTGAATCTACCATGCCTGCCTCTATCACCTCTGCTTGCAACGCGTTGCAGACACCCACCATTCTCTGTGTAAAGTACTTGCCGCGTGTATCCTGCTTAAACTTTTCACCTTTCACCTTAAAAGCGTGACCTCTCTTATTGAATCATTCACGCTGGGAAATCGCTTTCTACCCTGTCTATGCCCCTCATGATTTTGTCGACCTCAATCAGTTCCCTGCTCAATATCCCTTTTTCTAATGAAAACAATCCTAAACTACTCAACATCTCTTCATTGCTGGAACCTTCCATACCAGGTAACATTCTCGTAAACTTTCTCTGCACCCTCTCCACAGCGAGCACATCCTTTTGGTAACGTGGAGACCAGAACTGTACACAGTATTCTAAATGCAGCCGGACCAATGCCTTGTACACTTTTAACATGACTGGCCAGCTCTTATACTCCATATCCGATGAAGGCAAGCATGCGAAATGCCTTCTTGACCACTTTATCCACCTGTGCAGCAACCTTCAGGTACAATGGACCTGCACTCAGAGATCTCTCTGCTCAACAACTTTTCCCAAGGCTCTTCCATTCATTGCATAATTCGGTCTGGAATTAGACTTTCCGAAATGCATCATCTCACATTCGTCTGGTTTGAACTGCATCTGCCACCTTTCCCCTCAATTCTCTACTGTATCTATATTCTCCTGTACTCTTTCACAGTTCCTCGCGCTTTCTGCTACTCCACCAATGTTCGTGTCATCTGCAAACGTGCTGATCATGCCAACAGTGCCCTCTTGCAGATCATTTGCACATATCACAAACAACAGTTGGCCCAGCACTAATTCCTGTGCAATACCACTGGTCAGCTTTCTCCATTTCGATAAACTCCCTATAACTGCTACTCTCTGCCTCCTGTTGTTCATCTAGTTCTTTATGCACGTAGCTAGAACACCCTGAACACCATGTGACTTCACTTTATCTATAAGTTTACCACGGGAAAACTTATCAAACGCCTTACTAAAGTCCATGCATAAGACATCAACAGCCCTTCCTTCACCTATCAACTTGGTCACTTATTCTTACAGTAACCGTGACCTCATGTACACACCTCCCAGTCAGGAAAAGTCATTGTACAAATAGTCACAATGAGCCTCATCTCATTTACACATCGGCCAGTCAGTATACTGTAATTATAAGCAGTCTCACAGTGAGTGTGGCCTTATTTGCACACATCCCATTCATTGGTGAGTCACTGAAAACATTCTCTCAATATACGCAGGCTCACGTATTCACTTCCACGTCGGCATAATGTCACTGAGAACAGTCTCACAATGATGCCGGGCCAATTTACACACCTCCCCGTCAGTATAATGTCACTGTACGCAGTCTGATACTGAGCGTGACCGTATTTGCATCTCCCAGTCAGTATACTGTCACTGTAAGCAAGCTCACATTGAGGCGACCATCACTAAAACACCTCCTAGTCAGTATCGTGTCACTGCAAACAACCTTAACATGAGCATGGTATCATTTATAAACCTTCCTATCAGTATAATGTGAATGTATACTGCAGCATACTGAGCGTGGCCTCATTTACACACCTGCCAGTTTGTATAATATCACTGTAAACAGTCTCACAATGAACATGGCCTCCCACTTAGAATAATTTCTCTGTAAATAGATTCGTAGAGAGCCTGGCATCATTTACATACCACAGTCCGTATAATGTCATTGTAAACATTCTCACAGTGAGCCTGGCCTCATTTGCAAGCCTTCCAGCCAGTATAGTATCACTGTAAACCGTCTGACAGTGCTTCTGGCCGTATTCACTCGCCTCTCAGTTAGTATAATGACAAAACAAAACAGTCATACAGTGGGCCTGTCAGTGTACAAAACTCCCAGTCAATGCAAAGTCACTGAAAACAGTGTCAAAGTCGGCGTGGTCTCATTTACACACCTCCCAGTCAGCAGAATGTCTGTGTAAACAGTCTCAGACTGAGATTGACAAGATGCTGAGTAAGTGCATAATTTCTAACTTGTAACCTTGCTCAAAGTCTGCAGTAGCCAATAGAGTAGCTTCTTTCTTAATTGTACGATTTATTGAAATCAGTCTCTTGATTATATTTAAAAAATATAATCCATAAATACAAAGTTGGCGTGCAGTACAGCACTTTAGAGCTGAAAATGGGACTATTTTCCGGGTCTGCATGTTGTGAGCGAGCAACGGTGGCTTTTAATGGGGTGATATGCTCTCCCTTTTGGATGTCGGAGTTCAGGGAGAGTTCCCATATGACTGATGATTATGTCTGCAAGAAGTGCGTTTGGTTTCAAATCCCATCATAAGGCATGGATGGGTTGGAATGACATTTGTAGACAATGTGGAATTCACAAGAACTAGAGTGTGTGATGGATGGCATGTATAGGAAGGGAAGAAAATGCAGATACAGTCAGGTGGATGGGTTAACTCAAGGAAAGGTAGGAGGAGTAGGCAGGTAGTGCGTGTTCCTTTTGTGGCTATCTCCAACTCAAACAATTACGTTGTTTGAGAAAATGTAGTGGTATTTAGAGTCTCGTGGGAATGTCGCACGAACAGCCAAGTTTATGTTTTCAAGACATGCTCTCACGTAATGAGGGTACGTCGGGTTTCAATTGATGAAACGTGAATGGATACAAACAGAGGTTTCCCTGGCCAGCAGTGAAAAATCAAAATAGTGTGTTGCCTCCCTGGTGCCAAGATCAAGGACATGTCGGAGAGGATGCAGAATGTTCTCAAAGGGGAGAGGGACCAGCTGGCTGTCATTGCATAGATTTGTACAAATGACATAGGAAGAGAAAGTAATGAGATCCTGAAGGGAGAACATACATAGTTAGGCGGGAATTTAGAAAAGAGATTCTCAAGGGTAATAATATATCGATTACTTCAGGGTAAGAATAGAAGGATAGAGTAGGTGAAGGCGTGATTGAGGACGTGGTGAAGAAGAAAACGGTTCACATTTTTGAATCATTGGAATCTCTTCTCGGGTAGATGCGACTTGTACAAGAAGGATGGATTACATTTGATTTGGAAGGGGACTAACATACTGGTAAGGAGATTTGACAGAGCTGCTCAGGAGGATTTAAACTGGTAAGGTGGCGGGTGGGTGGATCCAGGGGAGCAGTGAGGAAAGAGATCAATGTGAAACAATCCAGGCATGAAAGTGGGTGAACCAAACAGGGCAGGAAGTAACTAAGCAGAGAAGAAGGTAGGACTGATAAAATAAGCTCAATTTATTTCAATGCAAGAGGCATAACACAGAAGGCAGATTAAGTCAGGGCATGGTTCGGGACATGAGCCTGGCAAGCCATAGCTATTAAAGAGATGTGGCTCAGCAATGAATAGGACTGACAGCTTAATGTCATAGGATACAAATGATACAGCAAGGATAAAACAGGGGGCGGGCCAAGAGAGGAGTAGGAGTAGGTGTAATATTTATGACAATGGAGATCATGACTGCGGTCCTGAAATGTGGGGGGTGGGATTTGGGATATTCTTGGGAATTCATCCAGGGAATTTAGTTGAATGGACCTGAGATATAAGAAAGGGATATCTCCTTACCGTGATTGCATTATAGATTCGCTAATATTCAGCAGGAAATTGAGAAATCGCTTGTTTCAAGGAGAGCTCAGTAAACAGCATAAATGTAGTTTGGTTATGGTCTAGGATTTTAACTTTCCAAACATAGTTTTTGGAAATACACGAGTGTTAAGGGTTTAGTTGGAGAGAAATTTGTTAACTATTTCGAAGAAAATGTTCTGATTCAGTGTGTGGATATACCTGCTCGAGAAGTTGCAAATCTTGGCCTACTGTTGGGAAATAAGGAATGGTCGGTGACTGAGGAGTCAGTGAGGGAGCACTTTGAGACCAGTTATCATATTTCTATCAGTTTTAAGATAGCAATGGAAGAGGATATATTGGATCTTAAAATTGAAGTTTTAAATTAGAAGTAGGCTAATTTTGACGGTATAAATCGAGAACTTTCAGAAGTTGACTGGGGGAAGATGTTCGCAGACAAAGGTGTGCTGGAAAATGGGAAGTCTTCAGAAATGAGATAACGAGATTCCACAGACAGTATATTTCTGTCAACACTGAAGTTGTTACCTAGTATCGTGATAAAACTTCTGAAAATGAACCTTATAGCTCGGTGAGCAAACCAAAATCCAGAACCTCAACCTGAGTAAGAATATAATTAACAGGGAAAACAGGAGGGCAAAATGCGACATGAGATGTCGTTGGCAAATAGGGTGAAGGACAATGAAAGGGGATTTTAGAAATGCATTAAGGACTAATGGATAACTATGCAGAGAATAGTGTCCCTCAAAGATCAGCAGGGCGGCCTATGTGTGGAGCCACAGGAGATGGGGGCATACTAAATGAGTATTTTGCATCATTGCTTACTATGGAGAAGGACATGGAAGATACAGAATGTGAGGAAACAGATGATGACTTCTTGAAAAATGTCTACATTGCAGAGGAGGAAGTGTTGGATGCCTTAAAACGTATAAAGATAGATAAATCCCTCGGACCTGATCTTATGCACCCGAGGATTCTGTCGGAAGCTAGGGCTGTGATCGCTGGGCCCCTTGCTGAGACATTTGTATCATTGATAGTCACAGGTGAGTTGCTGGAAGACTGGAAGTTGCCTGGCGTGGTGCAACTATTTCAGGAAGGTGGTAAGGAAAAGCTAGGGAACTATAGACCAGTGAGCCTGACATCAGTGGTTGGCACGTTGTTGAGGAGAATCCTGAGGGACAGGACTTACGCGTATTTGGAAAGGCAAGGACGGATTTCGGATAGTCAGCATGGCTTTGTGTGTTGGAAATCATGTCTGACGAACTTGCTTGAATGAATTGAAGAAATAACGAAGAGGATTGATGATGGCAGAGTGGTGGATGTGACCTATATGGACTTCAGGAAGGTGTTCGACAAGGTTCTTCAAGGAAGAGTGTTGAATAAATTTAGATTGCATGAAATGCGTTGAGAACTACCCATTTGGATATAGATCTGCCTCGAAGGTAGAAGGCATGGATAAGAATGAAGAATGTGGCCGTGGATAATTACTTTTCAGACTGGAGCCTGTTATCAGTGGAGTGCCACAAGGATCGGGTGCTAGGTCCACGAATGCTCATCATTTATATAAATGATTGGGATTTATTTGAATAAACAAAGGAGTTAGTAAGTTTGCAGTTGACACCAAAATTGGACTTTTCATGGACAGCAAAAAGGTTACTTCAGAGTTCAGCGGGCTTTTGATCACATGGGCCAATGGGCTGAGGTGTGGCTGATGGATTTTAATTTCGATAAATGTGAGGTGCTGCATTTTGGAAAGGCAAATCAAGACAGGATTTATATACTCGATGGTAAGGTCCTATGGAGTGTTGCTGAACAATGAGACCTTGGAGTGCAGGTTCACAGTTTCTTGAACGTGGACTTGCAGGTTGATAGGATACTTACAAAGGCCTTTCACATTTTTTTCCTCATTGGAGCGAATATTTAATATAGGAATTGGTAGGTCATGTTGCAGGTATACAGGACATTATTTAGGATTCTGTTCTCTTTCCTCTTCGTAGCACGTTGTGAACGTTGAAAGAGTTGAGAACATACACGGAACTAATGTTCTCTGCAATATTCACAAGATCTCTTATTTTCTACAATACACACAGGGACTTCTGTTCTGTTTCCTACGCTCAGAAATTGCAGCTTAGCTTGGCATACACAGGGATTGTTGTTCTCTATAATATGGTGATTCCTGAAATAGGGACAGAAAATGCTATTCTCTATAATATAATATTGTAGGTCAGATGATAGCTTCGTGGGTGTTATTGCTAGACTGTCAATCTAGAGACCCAGGTAATGCGAAGGGGACCCAGGATTAAATCCTGCCATGGAATTTGAATTCAATACAAATCTGCATTAAAAGAATAATGATGGCCATAAATCCATTGCCGATTGTTGGAAAATCCCAGCTTGCTCACTAATGTCTTTTTGGGAGGGAAGCAGCCATCTTCATTTGGTCTGGCCTCCAAGTTTCTCGAGACCAATGGCAATGTGGTTGACTCCTAACTACGCTTCATTGCATTCAATCAAGTTCGTTTTTACGAATGCGCAATATACTCTCCCCTCGACAGCATTGCCTTCGTCCCACAAATGTATAATAAAGGTCACGTTTAACAAGCTGGAATAGAAATGATGGGCCAAAATGCTTCCTCTGCACTGTAACACTACTTTGTTTACTACTTGTGGTCCAACGTGCCATAAATTCTGAAATTAATATGGAATAGTTTTGCCCAAAAAGTGTGGTGCTGGAAAATCCCAGCTGATCACGCAGCATCTGATGAGCAGAAGAGTCGACTCTTGAGGAAGAGCTGTTGCTCGAAGCTGCTTCTCGGATGCTGCCTAACCGTGCTTTCCCAAGCACCACACCTTTTGACTCTGTTCTCCAGCAAACGCAGTCCTAGTTTTCTCCTGCAATAATTTTGTTGTTGAATAAGAAACTGAAGTTCCTGTGTATCTGATTTTGAAAATTAACTTATCTGTATTTCTGCGATTATGGTGAATTCTTAATAGGACATGTGCCAAAACTGGGCTGTTGAAAGATGGGTTTTGTGCACGAATGAAAGTTTGTTAAGTCTGAGCTGTTATGTCTTAAAGGCAAACAAATTTAAACGTTTAGAAAGAGATTCACTTTACTCACAAAACTTGGAGCCTCTCTGTTTCATCTATATTTTGAAGACAACAAATTTGATAAACTGTATCCCAAACGATAATCCCAGCATTTCCATAAAACTGTGTCAGGAACGTGAATCACATACAGATAGAAATGTGAAAAAAAAAACAACATTGTAAAAGGTGTTGAAGCTTTCTATACAAAATCGGAAGATGATGCAAGTTGGCTTGGCAATCATTACCATGGAGATGCAGCAAAAACCGTTTGCTGTACATCTTAATCCTCAGGCCAGATAGCTGGACTCTGATTAGTCAGGGTGTCGCCATGGGGATACAGTAGAGTTTGGCTGTTTCCACAATGCTGTTCTGTTTCCACAATGCCGTTCTTATCAAAGAATTAAAATATCTGTAAAAAATTCCTTCTGCCTACATGAGCCATGTGTATTTATATTTGCAGCTCCTATTTCATGCACAAATGCACCACGCTGCCACCCCATTTGTTCATCTTAAATTCGTTTCCATTTTCACTCTCAGCAAGATTCATTCTATTTATTAACTGATTTCCAAAGCAGAATCACTTCTATTTAGTCTCATAAGCATTGGTTGTTTGTGCACGGGCAGGTTGATGTCAGGAGAAAATGGTCAAACTGACATGTTAATGTTATGTGATACCGCTCACCAATCGTCAGGATGTCGGGCCTACATATCTGGTATCTCACCAGCACCGAAACCCATGTCATGGGATTCATTAATGATTAGCTTATTGATCGTGTGCAAGTGCTAACCTGCCTATTGGTGTCCATGATAAAATTTGTTCTCACGGTTCACTGCACCCACCAATTCTAGGTTACATTGGACACACAAAATTGATATCTCTGTTACATCCTATTGTATCCATGATTGACAAATGCTTCGTGAAATTGTTGCAATTATGTCCAAATGTGGTTTCCACATTCACAGTGAAGGACTCCTTCACGTCCATTAAGACCATATAAAAGCGACATATTTAGTGTGATAGCATGCCCACGTGTACTTTGAATATTGCCAGCTTAGTGACCAGTGTACAAATAAAAAAAAATCTAGACGTTCCATTTGTATTTGTTTCATCAAACATTATCTTCTTTCTTTTTAACCTTTCTGGAGGCATGATGACTCAGCACTCAGCACTGCACCCTCAAAGCACCAAACTTGTGGGCACCCTCATGAATATGGATCTCGCTATCCTCCAACTGTGCAGTCTTGATGTTGAGATAGGGTAAGTCAAAACTAGTTCTTGTGATAAAGAATTCCCTGATGAAATCATTACTCAACGTACATCACAAAAACCCATGAGATGGATTGTTTGTACTACTTTAGCTTGGCGCAGTGACTTATCTAGTTTATTATCTGGGAAGGAAAATGACATAGAATCCTTGGGTCATCGAGTCCTCAAACATAAATGCAGCACCTTCGGTCCATACTGGTCCAAGACGGCCAGAATTGACAATCTATGCTAACCTCATTTCTTTGTGCTTGTCCAATTTCAATTTAAAGTTTTCCTGACCGTGTATTTGTCCAAATGCTTTTTAATTGATCTTAGAATGCCCACCTCAAACACTTTCGCTGGTAGTTCCTCCCGAATGTGAATGGCCTCAGTGTAAACGCATTTCCCCTCTGCTTCCCGGTCATTCTTTCCACTCGAATCTTCAACTGCTATCCTCTAGTACTCGCTTCAAAACCCCTGGGCAAAAAGACTGAGTGCATTCATCCTATCCATGCCTGTCATGACCTTACACACTTCTGTAATATCCCCTCTCAGTCTCCTGCACTCTGAAGATAACAGCCTTTGTTTGTCCAAATTCTTCCCATAACTGCATCCCTTGAGTCGGGCAAATTCCTTGTAATGTTTTCTTGTAAAGCAAAATTAACAACTTTATTTTTTTAGCCTAACAGAGAATAGTTAGCTAACAACGATTCACAACTCCTTTCTATAAACCCATCTTTTAATTGCCGCTACACTACTGAACAGATAAAAAGAAATCCCGTGTACGATTTACAAAAAAAACTCAGCTTATCAGAGAGTTCTCTATATAGTTTCCTCCCTCTTCTTTTCTTCTCATCAGAGATCCTGCTTCACAGGTCATTGACACTTTTAAGAAAGCAGTCCTGCAGGCAGTCTGCGTTGTTCTGTTTTGGTTGATGCTCTTTGCCGGTCTGTGTAACTGTTCAAAATCTCTAACATTTATCCCTCACAGCATCAGATCTTTTTCTTAATATTGTTAAAATACTTTTGGAGTTTGATTTCTTGGGGCGTAATTCGAACTACTTGAATTTGAGTTTGTTTTTGCATCCAGGCAACACAGCTCTTAGCTAGTTGTGTGAAAAAGTGTCACATTGTTATCTTGTTCGGAACACTGTGCTCGCCAGAAAGTTCAACTCCCTTAAAGGTACAGTACACCCATAACCTTATAATACCACACTCTTTAAGAAAAGCAAAGATCCTAATCTTTAACCAGATTAAACATGCTGTTATCTTTAACCTGAGTTCACCTTAACATACATATATGGGAACATGGTATAAATGCAATCCCCATTCAAACTTCACCAGTTAACTCGCAATAATATATCTGCAATTATATTCTTACAAACCACAATATGCACAATGTCAACATTTAAAAACAAAACTGTAGGTTAGGTTAGATACCTGACAGCATGGAAACAGTGACATAAGATTCGATAGAAATAGTCTCATATTCTTGTCTTTAAAGCGTTATAAGAATGTAAGAGGATTGTGATCCGTGTACACAACCATCTCCGACACATTGTTCATGACATACGCATTAAAATAGTGTAAGGCCAGTACCAAACTGCCGAGCCAAATTGTCAAATGAACTAAAGAAGGCTTCGACATCTTTCTCATCAAAATGAGGCAGTTTTGACATATTTGTTTATATCACTACCATCCCTTTTAATCGCCATCCTGTTACCTTTATTTTGCTAACTAAGTCGCAACTGCTCAATTGAAATTCTCTCTCTCTTTTTGCTCAGCTAAGAAAGTTCTCTTTCTTTCTCTCTCCCTTTCTTCTCTCTACATTCATTTCTTCTCTCTCTTTGCTCAGGTAAGGACCTTTCTCTCTGTTTTTCCTTTATCTGTCTCTTATTTCTGTCTCTCCCTTTGATTATTATCTCCTTCCATTTTCCTTAGTTGTAATTTAAGGTTTTTCTTTTCTAACTCTACTGCACTTGTTCGTTTGTCTTACACACATAAGTGTTTGAGAAAATCACTTACAATGTCAACATTACTTTTGCGCTTGGTTAAACCAAAATCTAACTTCTTTGGCAATTCTGAATGAATGGCCTTTTTGTTTCCTTCTGACATTCTTCGTAAATTTGAGAATCATCTTCTATCCCCAGAACCTGGTTAACAATTTTAGGAGGCACTTACCTCACTTTTAATTTAAGCAACGACAAATCACCGAAATTAATAACATTGTCTCACCAACGTTTTAATTAACGATTTAGGACACGTTCCAGCAAGTCTTCAAATCTATTGTTCCACTTTTGTATCCCACGTCAATCCAAATCCGTCCAAATCTCAGACGGGATCTAGTCTAAACCTGTTAAAGCCATGAATCCACGATCCCAGTTCTTCAAATCCTGACGACCAGTACCAAAGTTGTTACAACACGGAGTAAACCCCTGTGCTAATTTAAACCAGCCACATTGAAACAGCTCACCACACTTCATAATCCATTAAATTTTAAGTGTCAAAGAACTATCCTGGATCTCACTTCTTCAGGAAAATCTTTAAAAAATTTGTTCTTTAAATGCAGAAGAGAAAATTAAATAGTGACTATTTGTAATTCCTTTCTCTTAAACTTATTTCTACTTCCCAAAATACAAGGTTTGTCCAATCAATCCCCTCTTAAATTTAGATTAGATTCCATACAGCTTGAAAACAGGCCCTTTGATCCAACAAGTCCACACTGACCCTCCGTAGAGCAACCCATCCAGAACCATTACCCCATGACTAATGCACCTCACACTACGGGCAAATTAGCATGGCCAATTCAACTAACCTGCACAATCTTGGACGTGGGAGGAAACCGGAGCAGCCGAAGGAAACCCACGCACACACGGGGAGAACGTGCAAACTCCACACAGATAGTTGAAAATTGAACCCGGGCTCCTGGCGCTGTGAGGCAGCAGTGCTAACCACTGAGACACCGTGCCGCCCATTCATGGCATTCATTTTTTAAACCATTGTCGTCTTTGGATGTCGAACTTTGTGGATTTCTCTAGGTTGTCTTCTCTTCAGTCTTCTGCCTCACAGGTCTTCATAAGAACAACGACCTTACAGAGAGCGACTCAGCAGGCCACCTATGTTTTTTGGCGCTCTTTGCTGTTCTCTCTCTGACTGTTCAAAATGTTCGATATTATACCCAAGATGTCGGATCAGTTCATTGGTTCGATGCTGCTGAAATACTAAATTGACATTTGGTTGTATTCTTGGTATTTGGGGCATAATTTCAACTGATGGGCGGGGGGAAATTGAATTTGTTTGTATGTCATGGTTACACAGGTCCAGGTATTTGTCTCAACCCACTGATACATTTTAAAATCTTTCAGCATACTCTGTCTCAGCCAGTAATACCAGCTCTGTCAAAGTAACAGTATACGTCCACAACTTCATTGCAATAGGGACAGGCTGATCATGCCTCCTGCAGACACATTCATGTCTCCTGGATCCAGCTTCCCCTTTCAATCGGGGCAGTCTAACTTCAAGTCTTTCAGTGTCTTTTCTGTTCCCAATCATACTGGTGTCCAGAAATCGAGACAAGTTTAGAATTACTATATGCATGAAACAAAATGTTTGACTTCAAAATCACATTTTCATCAATGTGACTGAGAATCTCAGACGCAATATTCCAGCATATTAAATAAATTGAAAGGTCATTTTAATGTTTGTGGTCAATGGTCACTTTTCTTCTTATTCCGTTTTCCACCGAGCTGAGAAAGATTCAGGAATCGAGAGACTGGTTTTCTGTTTTCTTCCGTCCAATTTCCCAACATACAACTGACGATATTTTTTAAAACTGCATTTTACTTCTCTGATGAGGATTTGCAGAAAGATTCTTGGGATTGGACCTCTTCATTTTAGAATGAATAAAAGTTGAACCTGAGATTTTGTGGAATTGGTGGTTATCATTGAGTGAATGTGTTGGGGAAATGGTTGGCAGAGACACAGAGGACATGATGATGGTGGAGGAGCTGTGTGGCTTGTTTGATAGAGCAGACATGGAAAAACAGCTTCCAGGACAATGATAGAAATCCGAAAACTGGTATGAACAATAATAAAAGGAAAGATAGTCTCTTATTTCTGGCTTTCCTTGTTCATTTGATGTTCATGACACTGCACTGTGAAAATAAAAAGCCGGCATGATGATGGTTTTGTTAGAAGAAATGACATCATTTTCAGTCTCAATGCATAGTCTCTCTTCTCATTATTCGTCATGTAATGTAAGAAGAAAAGAGAAACTCTCTTCATTATCCATGACTGATAATTGACATAGAATATAAAATCATCGGTTGGCAGCAACGGGGAGAAAATCTTTGATGTGTTGCTATTGTCGTTGCTACATTCATCCTTTTGTGCACATCTGCTGAAGCCTTGAGCAGATGCTAAACAACATTCTTGTGAAAATTTGGATTTCTCAGTTTCCTTGATCATAATCTCCTGACCAAAAATCAATCCACTTGTCTTATTGCTGATTGCAAACCTTCTATATGGTTTAGATACCGCTTTTACAATCACAAAGTTCTGCATTTGGCATATACAGTTATTTAGACAATCACCACTTTGATTGTTGACACTGTCAGAGAAAAAAGACATTAGGTTTCAAGCTCAGAAAGCAAATTTCATGCTATAAGCACACAGTACTGTGTTTGAACTAACATCTCTGCACTTGACAGTCATAGGTGCTATTGACTGAACTGGCTCGGCTGACGGGGGAGCTTCATCTCCCCTTTTCGGAAAATAATGAACTAAGCCGAACAAGAATAACCCAGGGAGAAGACAGGAAAATGGATTTGAGAAACATATCAGCCATGATCGAAAAGTAGAGCAGACTTAATGTCAGAATTTGCTAATTCTGCTTCTGTGTTTTATGCTTTATGTATAGTTCTCCATGCTCACCAATCCAAACATTTATTTTGCATTCGGCTGCACTTATAAACTTGCCTCTGGCACTTTCAATAAAACAGAAACAGTTTGAAATGGGAAACCATCAATAGCGATATGAAAAATAACCGCAGGTCAATCAGCTTGCTTGGCAGGTGATACTGCTGCAGCAATAAAGACCTGGTACTTCAACTCAGAAAGAAAAGTTCCAGCATGAACTTGAATACATGACCATGAAATCAAGTGTTTCATGCTCCACTGACTCAGCTCGTTCCCACAGGCAAATGTTTTTAATGTCTCCTTTAAAAAAAAGCGAATATGGTTATCATGGTTCATAAAGGGAATGTCGTTGAGAAATATATCAGCATTTTTCAAATGTGGACCAGACTCGCTTGTCCGAATAGGATGGATTCTGCTCCTATGTTTCATTTTCGAAAGTTTTCTGGACACACAGTAATTTTCAGCATGATGATCCCACATTTCCCGCAATCAGAACTGGCGAAAGTCGGAGATGGAACAGGTTTCAACCAAATCTAGAGACGAGAAAAGGGAAAATCAGTGGCCGGGGAAGACAACAGAGAGTCAACCATAAAAGTGATGGTAGTGACAAGCTGGGGATATGTGAAAGAACTAAATTAAGAAACAAGTTTTCAGAGGAGGATCACAGGAACTGAAATATTTACTTTCCCTCCACATTTGATTGGAGTCTCTTTTTAGATTGTTGCTATGTTTTCTTAAGGAAATGGAAGATGTGAGAGCCATCTTGGACCAAACAGCACTCTCTGTTCCACTAACATTTCACTTCACCGTTTATCCATATAATTCAGTTCTCCACTGAAAATTCACATTCGTTCCACTCCAATATTGCGTAACACAAGGTCACACAAGTAGATCACTTTCCTTGTTTACTGATAATTGTCGGGGCGATTTTCCTGAAATTTTTTTATCAGAATTTTCAGATTCAGTTTATCCTGGTTCAGCTACATTTGACATGAAACCCATACTGTCAGTCGCACTCAGGGTGTTGCCATTCTCACTCTAAGACTCTGGAGAGTTTTGTTGGTGTAGTGTTACAGTGGAACATGTACCTTTGAAAACGTTATGATTCATTGTACATTCGGCTGCACCTATATACTTGGCTCCAGCACTTTCAGCAAAGCGAAGATGGTTTTCACTCAGAAACCTGTTTCTGAACAAAAGCAGCAGGGCACAGTCTCTTGTGGTGACACCGCTAACTGAATGATGAGCTTGGTAACGCCTCAGAACGTGAAGTCTAAAATGACAGCTACTATCTTAGGGCTCTAGCCGACCATTCCCCAACAGGGCGAATTCATGCTATACTGACAGCTAGCAGTTCCTTCGTTTCCTTTTTCACATTTAGTCTAATTCACCGGAACCTCGCTTTCTATGTAGATCATAGACTGAGAATATATCAAGGTTCCAGCTTATTCCTCCAAATGAAAAAAAACACGATTTGAATTGTTTTCCACTTCTCAGCTGTTACTCTTTCAGAAAATTGCAAATCATTTTCAGCACTTGTTGTGTGATTTTATATTCCATATTAGCACTTTGATGTTATTGTTTAGTTGTTTGAGCTGCCTAGCTGTGACTGTGTCAGAAGGTGAATCTGTTTCAATAAATCCATTCATTTCTGCTACTGCCTCTAAGAAATGCTCATATGTCTGCCAAGTCTCAACGAACACTTTCAGCATGTTCTTTGTTCAGTGTTTCAGCAGCTGTTGCCTCTTCTTACTTAAAGTTCTGGATTTTCAGAGTTTCCTTTAAAACCTTGGATGGACACGAGGTATTTGCTGCTGCCCGATGTCAGACACAAATAGCGTTATTTTGGATCTCTCCTAAATTACTGAGACGTTGAATGAGTAAGGCTAACAGGGAGGGCAGGGGAATGATTAATTCCAGAAACAAAAGGAGAACTGAGATGAATCAAAACCAGAGAAGCTGAGTCGAGAGTGGCGTTGCGTGATATCACTGAGTTGGAAGGAGGTGGCCTTGGTGATGACTTGAATATGTTGTTTGCTGTAGATTGGGAATCACACCTTTCTTCTGGATGGAACTTGTAACAGAGACTGAATATTGCTGCTTTCATCTTTCTCGTGTTTCAATGAAGGGTATATCTGATCATTCAGTTTCAGATATCAGACACATCAGGTGTATTTGAGATTTGCAGGAACCTTGGAGTCATGGTGTCCAAAAATTTCGCCTACCCTCGTCCTTCCAGATGAGAGTTTGTAAGATTCAGTCAAGGCATAGCCGAATTGTAACTATATGCCATCTGCTTTCTTTGCCACTGCTTCTCTCAATTCCCTCCTTGTTTCATTCTTTAGAGCCAGAGTTTTCCATGTTAGAACGAGGTGGCAGCTTCTCTTCCTAATTTATTTTAGGCCATTCTGACAAGTATCACGTTCATGAAATGAGAAATTCATGGAGAAGTTCAGTGGTCTATCAGCATCTGTGGAGAGAAAGCAGTGTTATTGTTTGGTGTCCAGTGAACCCTCTTCGGAAAATCAATTAGCATTTTCATTCAGTTTAATGTCACAGGCGGCATTTGTATTTCTGTGTGGGTGCTGTTTCATTGTTTGTTTTCTGATTTAAAACAGTTTCAGAGGCAGCCAGAGGAAGAGCAATTACAGTCAGGGAACACAGATCCAGCAGCAACACAGAATCTGATCGATGTATTCAATTTATCACAACCAGAATTAACTGGATTCTCAACATGGAAGGAATGGTCACAGTTCACAAAGTGAAGAGAAACCTTACACGTGTTCTGTTTGTTGACAAGGCTTCGAGCAGTCGTCTGGTCTGTCGGGAAATAGGTACAATCATACCGAGGCGAGACCATGGAAATTTGGACAGTTTGGGAAGGAATCTAGTCTAGTCTGAGGTGGAAATACATTAACACAGTCACACTGGGGTGAGAACTGCGACAAAGGATTCAGATTCTTGTCTGAACTGGAGATCCATGGGCAGAGTCACACTGGGGAGAGACTATTCACGTCCTTTAAGTGTGGAAAAATAGCCATTCATTTTTCCACCTCATGAACCTCCAGCAACTTCACAGTTGGGATGCACCTGTTAAATGTACAGATTGTGGGAAGAGTTTAAATGTTCTATGGAACTGCCCATTGATGAACCCTGAAGGACGAAGATTCAGATGCTTTCCATGCAGGCAAATAATCAAACTTTATATGAAATTACTGTTTACGAGTGAATTCACATTGGAGAGAAACTGTTCACATGCAGTGCGTGTGGCAGTGAATTCCCTTGGTCATCACAATACACTTTTTCAAAGCCTGGACTGCGGGAAGTGCTTTCCGAGTTCTGGCTATCTGATGAAACATAAAAGTGTTCGCACTCAAAGCACCCCTTTAAGAGTTTGTTTGCTTGTGGAACTGCTTTCAAACAATCATTTCTCATCACAGCACACCAGTGAGATCGCACTTGGGAGAGGCTTATCACTTGAAGTGCATGTGGGAAAATATTCACTCAGAAAGCACTCTTACAGTTATCAGCGAGTTCACGCGTGACTGCAGGTGTTGGGCTTTGTCGTTAGTCACATCCGGCACTATGCATTGGTTCGTTAGTTAATAAAGTGCAGCCTTCTGAATTTGCAATATTTGGGGGGGCTATGATCATAATTTGTGAGGAAACAGCCTTTTATTGGCGTGTTTTTATGTGTGTTCGCCAAGCTGGCAAATGGAATTGCAATCGTACCATCTTGTCCAGGTGATGTCTTCAGTGTTTTGGATCCTCCTGTGAATCGCTGCTGTACTATGTCTTCTGGAACATTTTTGGCTCCGTTTTTGCTCCTTCTGGTTTACTGTTCCAGTTGTTCACTGTCGTGGCCAGTATATTGGGTCTACCTCTATATGATGGCTGATGGAATCCGTGGATAATTGGCATGCCTCTATAAATTCTCAGGCTGTCCTCTGTTTAGCTCGTGTTATGATCGTTGCGATGTCCCAGTCGAATTTGTGGACCTTGGCATCTGTGGGTAATTAGCTGCTTGGGACAGCTGGTCGTGGCATTTAGTGGCTACATGATTTTCATGGATGTGCATTTTTTGAGGTGTTTTTAATTGGTTCTGTAGTGTTTCGTTGATTCCATTGTTTTGACGTGGCGAAGGGTCACTCTGCAGGTGGGTGTCGCTATCTACAAATTGTTTCCCTGCAATCTGAATGTATTGGACTTGTCCCGTAGATCCATTATTCTGCCATTATCCGCTGACACTATGATGATATTATTGACATTTTTGAGTATTTTTAGAGCCTCTCTCTCTCTTTTTCAATATATAATTCCAGTCCTTTTACAACATGTAATTTCAGTTGCATCACCCTGCAAACATTTGCTATCAATGCTGTGTCTTACGGTCTTATACTCCACAACTACCTGATGAAGGAGCAGCGCTCCGAAAGCTAGTGCTTCCAAATAAACCTGTTGGACCCTAACCTAGTGTTGTTTGATTTTTAACTTTGTACACGCAAGAGAAGCTATATTAGGACCATGTTAAGTAGGGCTATAAAATCTTGCAGCACTTCCGACCTGCGAAGTGAAGAAAAAGAACACCTCCACATAACATAGAACATAGAACATTACAGCGCAGTACAAGCCCATCAGCACTTGATGTTGCCCCTCCCTGTCATACTAATCTGAAGCCCATCCCCCCTGCATTATTCTATGCACGTCCATATGCTTGTCCAATGGCGAATCTACTACCATTGCAGGCAAAGCATTCCATACCCTTACTACTCTCTGAGGAAAGGAACTTCCTCTGACATCTGTCTTAGACCCATCTCCCCTCACTTTAAAATTGTGTCCCCTCGTGTTTGCCGTTCCCATACTTGGAAAAAGGCTTTTTTTTCCCCAAGAGCGGTTATCCCGACAACTTCATCTGAGGAGCAGAAGAATCAGCCTATCGATCAAAAGTTCTTTATCAGGAACGAGGCTTGTGGACCAAGAGAGCTGAGAGATTAATGGGAGCGGCGTGGGGATGGGGTGGGAGGAAGGTAATTAGGAGTACGATAGGGAGATCAAGGTGTGGGTGAAATGGATAGGTCAGAGAGTAGGGTGGAGCTGATAGGTGGGAATGAAGATGGTCAGTTGGACAGATCAAAAGGGTGGTGCCGAGTTGGAAGTTTGAATCTGGGGTAAGATGAGGGGAGGGGAAATGGGGAAACTGGTGAAATCCAAGTTGATCCCGCATAGTTGGATGTTCCCATGATAGACCATGAGGACTTCTTCCTCCAGGAGTCGGATAGTAAGTGTCTGACAATGGAGGAGGCCCAGGACCTGCATGTCGTTGGAGAAGTGGGAGCTGAAGTTAAAGTGTTCGGCCATGTGGCGGTGGGGTTGCTTCATCAGTGTCTCCTAGAAATGTTCTCTGAAACTTACTGCAAGTCGCCATACTGTCGTCCAGATGTAGAGGAGACCACATTGGGAGCAATGGATACAGTAAATGTCATGTATGGAAGTGCAGGCAAATCTCTGAACGGATGTTAGAGGCACTGTTGGGGCCTTCGGCAGAAACATGGGGAAAGTATTGGTGCAGGTTGTGTGATTCTTGCATTCTCAGGAGTAGGTTTCGGGAGGGAAGGGTGATTGTGGGGGGCATGAACTTACCAAGAGCGTCGTTAAGGAATTTACAGAACACAGATATGGGTGGGGAGGGAATATATCCCTCGTTGTGGAGTGTGTATGCAGCTGGCGCAAATGGCAGAGGATTAAGACAAGGTATCCGGAGACTTGTGTGTTGAAAGTTGAAGACCAGAGTGTTCTGTCCGTGTTGCGGTTGGAGGGCGGATGTTAGAGGGCAGCCGTGTGGGAAGTGGGTGAGATGTTTTGGAGAGTATCATTGACCACATGGTAGGGGAAATTGCCTTATTTGAAGAAGGAGGCAATCTGGCATGTTCTGTCGTGGAAATGGTCCTTCTGGGAGCAGATGCAGCAAAGATGGGGGAATTGAAAATAAGGGAAAGCGTTTTTATAGGTGGCAATATGGGAGAATGTACAGTCCAATTATCTGTGAGAGTTGGTGGCTTTATAGTAGATGTCCGTGTTGAGTTGTCTGATGGTCACTCTTCGACAATGCAACAGAAATAAGGACTCGATATCCATCATGTGCAATACTAACGAAATCTACAAGATTTCATGCACAGACATCATGAAACTCTGTATAGGACAAACAGGCAGACAACTAGCAATGCGCAACCACAAACACCTAGTAACCACAAAACACCACGACCAGCTATAACTAGTTGCTATACGGGCAGATGGCAAGAACCACAATTTCGCCTGGGACCACACAAGCGAAACAGAGCACTGTGGGATAATTTTTTGAGGCATGGCACTCGTCAACGGACTCCATCAACAGCACATAGACAGAGATACAATAAACCAACCAGTACAATGAACAACCAGAACGGGAGACGGGAAGCAAACAGAACAGAACCAAATAAATTCCAGAAGATACAGTATGGCAGCCCTTCACAGGCGGCTCCAAAGCACTGGAGATGTCACCTGGACACGGGACAAAACGTTGCCAAATAAAGTTGCCAGGTCGGTGAACATAACCACATCACGGTAAACAGCAGCCATGGTGAAACGTCAGAGCTCTTTTTTTTTGCGAAAAGAATTTGTTCTGTTTTATTGAAAGAACATTGGAAGCCTCATGGAATTGTGTTCAGAAATTATCCAGCATCCTATCCAAACTGCATAAATAGAACGTATAATCGGTCAAACAAGGTTTCACGCTGAGATCTGACCTGTGCAGTATTGCCATCTACTTGGATCATAATGCTCAGATATGAGTGGTAATCTCAATGAAATTTACAGTATTCGTCCAGGTGAATGTACATCAATTTCTTCCCAGCTGTTGCGTCTTGAACCAGAGGACATAGTCTGAGAATAACGGTAGGCCATTGAAGATCAGGTTGAAGAGGAACATTTCATTCAGATGGTGCTAAATCTTAAGAAATCCTTAAACCAGAGATTCATAGAATCTTAATCATTGAGGCAAATAACATGATGGGAAATGGGAATAATGCAGGAAAGAAATGATCAACTATCACTGAATAATTGAGCAGGCTCAAATGTGGAATGGACTACTTCTGCTCCATTTTGAAGGCTTTCTTCAGTCATCCACTCCAACAACAAGTGAGGAGCTGATGGACTTTATCACTAATAGTGTGACCATCTAATCAGTTGCCTCTCTTCCGATTGCACAACAGGCCAAACTGTTCTCGACTCGTATTATTCTCGAATTTCTCTCGTTTCTCCCTTTATGTCCTGTCAGTGATCAATTGTCCATTTGTCCCACTTCTGAATCCCTGAATTCGATTCACAGGTTGTCCTCCACGGACTTCTCCGAGGCCTCTCCCCGAGGCGCTTCTGATTGTTTCCACGGGTCGGTGCAACATCGAGGTTAGAACGGCCTGTACTGCACAATGATATTCGCTATTCCAGGTTCTATAACAAAATTATTACATTGCATAATCACAGTCGTATTACATCGATTATCATGATCCTGTTATATTGAAGTCATTTGCAAAATATGAAAGATGACAAATCGGGACATATTTGCATGAATAAGGCAAGTCCAAATACTTAGTAACATCTGTTAGTAACATCTCAGCTGCTGCCTCTTGCTCCACTGACCAGCTAATATAAGACTTAGGTTCCAAAAAATCTCTTAACTATAAGTGACACTGATTCTGAGACAATACAAAAAGGGATCAGAGTGGGATAAATTTGGAAAGCAGTGACTTAATATAATCCCCTTCAAAACTGAAAAAAAACACCCATCTCACTCCTTATTTCATCATTAACTGTCAAACTGTTCTCTCTCCCTGAAAGAAACTATTGATATTCTCTGAGGATCAAGCGTCCTTGTGAACTGTCGATTTCGGGATTCCGTCTGATTCACTGCATTACGCATGCTGTAACTACGGATATGGTGCTGTTAGACTGTAGATTACCGGTATACGATCATACAAAATGCAGATCAGACTGAACAGTTTTGGTGGACAGCAAATTTTACTAAAAATCTTGTCAATCATAATGCTTTCAGCAGATCTGCAAAATTAAGGAAAGGTGACAAATCTTGTTACCTGCACTTTTCCTGCAGATGGATGTTCCTCATCCACTGACAGAACAGATTTATTTTAATCTCCCTCAATGGGTGAGCCTTTACAGTCATTTGATGTCCTATGGTTCTAAATCCTTACGCTAGGGAACCAACTTCCAAATATCTACAATATTCTCGAAAATCCGTGAAGATTCTTTGTTTGTCAATAAATTCGCATTATCGATCTAAATTATAATGCGTTCAAGTTCAATCTACTTCACCTTTCCACATGAAATTCTCACTGAGGACCAACCTATTGAATATTCTCTCAACTGCAATCAATGTAAAAACGTTTTCTCTGCAGGAACAAGACCAAACCTGTTTATATTGTTCTCGGTGTGTTTTGCCAAATACCTTCTTTATAATTTTCAACGAATTACCTATTTTTTATTTTCCATTCCCTTTGAAATAAATATCAGAATTCCATTCGCCTTCTCTATTACCGGCCCAACCTTACCCAGATTTAGGGAGAAGGGCTCTCAAGTCCATCTGTAGCGCAGATTTCTGCAGTGAATCTGAAATCAAGAAATGTAAGCTTGACAATATTTGTTGTACTTTAGAGCCAGTTGGCACTTAAATTTGGAAAATGCCAGAAATTGATCAGATACATTCAAGGATTTTAAACGATATGAATACAGGTGTTGAAGGGGCACTGTCAATAATCTGTGATTCTAACCCAGACGTAGGGGAGAAAACATAAGACTGGAAAGTTTAAGTTAGATTCCCTAGAGTGTGGAAATAGACCCTTCGGCCCAACAAGTCCACACCGACCCTCCAAAAAGTAACCCACCCAGACCCATTTCCCTCTGACTAATGCACCTAACACTGTGGCCAATTTAGCACGCACATTCAGCTGGCTCGCACATCTTTGGGAAGTGGGAGGAAACCGGAGGAATCCCAGGCAGAAACGGGGCGAATATACCAACTCCACACATACAGTTTCCCAAGACAACAATCGAATGTGGGACCTAAGCACTGTGAGGCATCAGTGCTAACCACTGAATCACAGTGTCCAAGAAAGCTTGTTTGGATTAGCACAGCAATTGCAAACCATTATTTTCTTCATCACTGGTTAGAAAGCTTTCAAAAGCAATTATTTGGGCTGATATTGAAATTGACATGAAAAAGGATGTGTGATGTACAAAAAGTCAGAATTGGATTCTAAATAGGAAAAAATGCTTGGCAAATTTGTTGTAGTTATCTTGAAGAGGCTCTGGCAAATCGTGTTATGGCATGTGGTAGAATTTTAAAACGAACTGGAATTAACAGTTTAATGATGCCCATGAGAAGATTGTCGATTGGCTCAAAACAATCACCTCGTTCACTCATGTCCATTTGCGAAAGAAACTGCCATCCTCACCTCATCTGGTCGGCATATTACTCCAGACACAAAGCAATGTGGTTAGCACTTATCTGCCCTTTGTTGGGATTGGACAATTCGAAAATGAGTTATTTCAAAAGGAAATTAGTGATTGTAAAGTTGTTCATGTGATGAACATGAACGTTCAGAAGGTGCTTCATCAAATACCTTTCAACAAACCTTCGCTGGAAAATTCCATATCATGGAACAAAAGGGACTGCAGAAATGTCGACTCAACAATAGCTGAGTAATAGGAAACAAAAATAAATGGCCCATAAATATTTTATTTAGGAGTGAGCAAGGTTTTTGCACCCTCATTTGTTTTCATATGTGTATACGAGTGATCAGGAGTATTGGTGAGTATTGGTCAATTTCAAAAATCACCATTACCGTGAAACTGAGAGAAATTGCAACTGTGAGGAAGGCAGTGTAGAACTCTAAAATAACGCTGGCAATTGGTAGAGTGCATTGTGAAGTGGGGAAAGAATTTGAAAGCAGTGAAGTTTGAGCCATCGCAATTTGCCAACAAAGAAACGACCATATATAATAGAACACGCAATGTGAAGAAAAAAGAACGAAAAGAGATACGGATGCATATGTGCAAAACAAGTAAAGAGACTAATAAGTAAAGCATAGAGTATTCTTGGTTTTATACACATGGACATCTGTTACATGCCAAGGAGTTTATGTGGATTTTTTTTTACACAATAGTTGTTATACCTCAGCTGGAACATCATACAGAGCTCTTGATGTCATAAATTGGAGAAACTGAAGAAGTGCTTGACAAGAGTACGCCCAGGTATGAGGGAGTTCAGTTATAAATGCAGAAGAAATCGAGATTTTTCTTTTTGGACAGAAGAAAGCTAAGTGCAGATTTGCTGGTAGATTTCGCAATACGAAACAGGCTGAATAGAGTAAACAGTACTAAACTGCTTGGTCTCATCAAATAAATAATAACCAGAGATTACAGATTTAGTATGATTTGCAAAACAAGACAGAGTGATATGAGCTATTCAATCGATGGATCGTTCTAGTTGCTGGAATGAACTGTTGAAGCATGTTTCACTGAAATAGTTGAGAGGAGTTTGGATGATTATTGGAATAAAAATAATGTTTAAAGACATGGGGGAAAACAGGAGATCAATACATGCAAATTGCGTACAGTTAGTTGGCGAACACAGAGACCTGTGGTTGAAGTTGCATAGTTACTTGAAGGTGGCATCACATGTAGACATGAGGGCAATGAAGCCTCCCAAACGCATAGTCTGCTTCTACATTCTAGACAAACTCATGCTCAGGACTGCCCAAGCAGACCCATTGTTCCTGTACTATTGACCTTACCTCTTCTTGCACCAAATTCTTCCCACCCTCACCTTGTGCAGTCCCTTTCCACTTACATCTGCTATTCATCTGATGCTTTAAGTCAGTGTCCGAAATTCCAGTTCACGGGCGCCAGCAGCGTTCTCTTATTTTTGTCAACGTACCATTCCTCGATAAGTATGTTACCATGGTTCTCCGCTTCTTCTTGAAAAAAAAAAGCCTGAAACTTTATCATCCACCAACACCCTGCTCTGCCTGGCCGAGGTCGTATTTACTGTGAACAAGTTCTCTTTTAGCTCATCTCATTTCCTTCAGTACAAAGGCACGGCCATGGGTATCCACATGGGCCCCAGTTACGCCTGTATACTTCTGGGCTAGATGGAACATTTGTTGTGCACGTCCACTTTCGCTGTCATCAATATATTGATGTCATTATTTTCATTGCCTTTCTGTCTCATGTGGGATTGGAAATGTTTATCAATATCCCTTCCAATTTCCACCACCTCGCACCTTCAACTGATCAGTATTTGACCCCTCTATTCCATTCCTCGACATGTCCATCAAAATCCATTATCAATTTATCCACTCACATAGCTCACTTAACTGAATGTTGGCTGACCTGTTGTCCTTTTCCAGCACTATACTCTCGACTATACAACGCCTATTTCCTCTCAGTACTTTATTCCATTCTCCCAGCTCCTCTGTCTCTGTCCCATCTGATCTGACTATGACATCGTCGACAAAGGGGGTGTTGTCGAGATGTCCCCACTCTGTCTCAACCAAAGATTCCCCAGCACCGTAGTTGACCGGATCCACAGCAGCGTCTGAGCCATTGCCCTGAAATTCCGCCCTCACTCCCTGTCTTCAAGTCCCTCAACAATGATAAAACTGAACATGCCACCAGCATCGACATGAAGAGGATCATTAGCAGCCATTTATTTCACTTCTACTGGGAAGACGCCAACAGGCATATGTTCCCCTCCCCTCACTTTTCAGATATCCATGAGGGCCATTCTTTCTGTAATGCCATGACACACTCCTTCTTCACTCAAAACTCTCTTCCACGCCAGTAACATAAAAGCATCTTCCCTTGAAATCACAGCGGATGTTTCCACCGCCCATTTACTTCCTGCATCCTCAGTATTCAAGCAAACAGCATACATTCCATTTGACATAGCGGTCTACATGCACGTCACTTCATCTCGTAGACAGTATTCGCTGCTCACAGTGTAGTTTCCTCTACATTAGGGAAACGGAGCACAGACTCGGTGATGGCTTCATAGAACAGCTGTGATATCCGCTAACAAGACCCACAACTTTCAGTTGCGCATTATTTCTTCATCCCACATTGTTCCTGAGACAACATCTCTGCCTCAGACTTGTTGCAATGCTGCCTCGCAGTTCAACATAAGGTGGGAGAAAAGCACTTCATTTTCCATTTGAGAAATCTACAGCTTTCTGCCCTCAATTTCTAGTTCAAATGTTCGGGATTGTGTACCTTTCCACATATTTTTCTCTGCTCTCATATTCCAGGTCTTGTTATGAGATGGTCTGCTTCGACACACAACACATTGTCACGTAGAAACTACCCCACGTAGAAGCTTCTCATTCTCATGGAATTAGCATTTTCGATTCCTTTGTTTGTCTGTTAATCTCTTTTTCTCCCTCTCTCTCTTTCTCTACCCCTCTCTCTCCATCTATTGTTTACTATTTCAGTTCCTCACACACTAAATCCAGCATAAAATCCAACCTGTTCCTAGTTGGTAGCAGTTCGGAAGCAGGATCCCCAGACCAAAAACTTTAAGTCTGATTTCTCTCCATAGATGCTGCCAGATTTGTTCAGTGTTTTTTTTTTCGCAGAGATTGATGTTTTTGTTTGGACGTCGTCAAGGTTGTCCTAGGGTTTGGCACCTTGAACTGCAACGTTTATATTTTACATAGACCCGGATGCTATTTCTTGTAACATTCCCTCCAACAGTCAGAGAGCAAGGACCTTTACATTGGCGGAATTGATGCAGTTTCATTAAGTAAATTTGATTGAAAGAGCTTTTTGAGGAGGTGCAACGTTACATTAAATTCCATTTCAAACACACTGTTGGCGAAAAATCAGATTCAAACGTATTCTTTCAATTGAAATTAAATTCCAAGAACAAATGTCCACTGTTTTTCAAATGTCCATAAATTGAAAATACATGAGTCGTTGCCCTCAAGTAGGAAAAGAAGCAAATGTCGTCTGCACTTTATGGACACAAGAGATACAGACTGAATATCCAGTATGAACAAGAAGCAAGAGTCAGAAAAAACAAGAGATAATTTCTTACTTTTCCATGTGAACCAGAAGCCAACTTTCCTGACCAGTCATTTTTATTCAGCCATCAAACTCTCTTTTCCAGGTACACGCTTTTCATTGTCACAAACACGTCACGTGCATTCCTCCTTTATCTTCATTTACTTCTACTTCACTTGTATTTCCCATTATTCTGTTGCACATCCTTCCAAAGACCATCTCCCTTCACCCTCCTATTTTGCAGTTGCAATGTGAACCACACCAATTCCCCGCTCCTCCTAAATTATCTGGTTTTCCTATTCATTTCAGTCTACAACTAGAAAGATGGAAGCTACTGATTCTTATGTTGTTAATTTCTGTCGGTAAATGTTGAAATTGATATTAGAAACAACCCCCACCCCCACCCCGCTTAGGAACAGTCAATAGGTTGATGCACAGTGAACGGGATGGCACTTGCTCCCCATGCTACCGAGTCGAGTTGTTTTTACCGGCGTTTCTGTGATGATGCTTAATCAAACATCCTCATCACAAATAGAACAAATCTCACCAATCCTCTTGAGCAAATTGCTTAAAAATGCCATGTGCTGGATTGTTTCTCTTTGTTGTTTCAGATAATCTTCTAAAGTCAATTTGAGTTGAATGTGTATCCCTGAATTGAGGTTCAAGATGGTAGCATTCCATCACATTCGGCAAAGGTGTTGGAGATGATAAATCAACTTTAGCTTTGCTAGTTGCTTCCAAACACACGAAGAATATCTCCTACTAAAATAATGAGATATTTTATGTTTTAACATTTCGCTTTAGCTCTCATAAAAGACCTTTATGAATGAGTGTGACCCCAGCCGATATAACATTGAGGGTTTAATCTCTATCATTTTCAATTAGGTGTTTTGAGGTGTTTGATGTCAGAGTTACTGGGTTCAAAATTTTTATGGCACGTTTTTACAACGTTGCATGTCGTCCATACTGAGGAACATTTCCAATATATAAAGTTCATAATTTCTAATTCAATGTTCATAGCCTAATGCATGCGGGTCCACTGAAATAATTATTTCATTTTTCTGGTTAAAATCCGATGCTTTGTTATCGTCCAGAAAGGGCAATATGGAAATCGAAAGTTTTGGAAAAACTCAGCAATTCCAGCAGCATTTGTGCAGTAGAAGCAGATTTAACTTCTTGAGTCGAAAGTAACATTTTGGCACAAAAAGTTCATATTACTTCGAATATGTTCAAATTCAGTTTCATTTTATGTATGTTCTGATCTGCTGTGGTCTAATCATCTCCATCATTTTCTCTTCTCATTGTAGATTTATTTCATCCCGAGTGTTTTTCCTTTATTGACAAGTCTAGATGTTGAAATGATTCCAAACATTCAGGCTGTTGACCCAATGTAATTTGTATCTCAGCGGACCTTGCTTTTTATTGAAGTTAGAAAGAACGAGTAATTTGTTAATTTGTCTTAAATGTCGAACTTCAGTAAATGTATTTAATTTGAAATAGATGATAGAGCATTACAGCGCAATACAGTCCCTTCAGCCCACAATGTTACGCCGACCTGCAGAACTAATCTGAAGCCCAACAAACCAACATTATTCCATTCTTGTCCATATGCCTATAAATTGACAATTGCATGCCCTTAAAGTTGTTGAGGCTACTGCTATTGCAGGCAGTGCTTTCCACTCCTTTACTACTCTCTGAGTAAAGAAGCCATCTCTGGCATCTGATCTATATATATATCACCCCACAATTTAAAGCAAAGTCACATCGTGTTAGCCATCGCCATCCGTGGAAAAAGGCTCTCACTGACAAACGCATATGACCCTCTGATTATCAAATATGTCTCAATTATGTCGCCTCTCAACCTTCTTCTCTCTAACAAAATCAATCTCAAGTCCCTCAGCCTTTTCTTGTAAGACCTTCTCTCCATACCAGGCAACATCCTACTCAATCTCCTCTGAACCCTTTACAAATCGTCCACATACTTCTTGTAATGTGGTGACCAGAACAATCCACAATACGCCAAATATGGCAGCAACAGTTTTTTGTGCAGCTGCAGTATGATTTACTTATAATGACACTATGCTCCCCAGGTTCCGAAAGCATTTAGAGTATGTCTCTGAATCATTACACGAAGATGCTATTCATTCAGCCCTTCGCATCTGATCAAGCTCAGACTGAGCTGTGTCCCTTCTATCTCTGTCCTGAACTGTCCCTGTCGTCCTGTACATTTGCTTGTTACATAATAATTCAACTATCTTCTGCAATTCCATGATACGACTTGATTCTGTACTCTCTCTGTGTATGCAGTGCATACAAAATATTTAACGCTTTGAAGGTTCCCCTCCTGTTTATTTCGTTTATTTTACAAATTAAATTGTATGTGTTGCCACTGGCTCTTCATTCTGTCATTATTTGGGATATGTTATTTTTCTCGGTCTATCCTCAACAAACCTGGCATGATTTTGAATAGTTCAACAATATCTTCTTTCAATCTTCCTTTTGGCAACCATGACCCAAATTCTGCATTCCATACATTTGACTAACATTCCTCCACCCTGTGAATCGTTTCTGCAAACTCTCTTGGTTCCTTCACATCCTTTGTGGTGCCTAGATGTAGTCAGAATATTTCACATGAGTGCATAATCGCTGTTAATCATTAGTCTTCCTAATCTCCTTGTTTTCTTGCTGCATTTCGTTCTTGACGAAGGTGACGTTGAGTAGAAAGAAAATGTGGATGTTGGCGGGAGGAAACATGCATCGTGAGGAAAAGAAAGTAATCAAGAGTACAAAGCTGAGAGAGGGATGCAAGAGAGATGGGACACAGAGAAGAGTGAGAGAATTTGTTTATGAGATGGAGAGAAAATGTGGATGAAGTGATAAAGTAATAGAGAAAATTGGATTATTGACGAAAGTATTTTTACTTCCCAAAATCCTTTGGAAACGTATGTACGATCTAGTCCTTTTTACGGTGAATGCATGATAGTGTAATATGTTTAAATTCAGAGTCACACGTCATATCTTTTAACACAGAATATCGCAGAAATTACTGTTCACAGATCTCAGCAAATATACATGTTAATGTCTCTGACTCTATAATCCATGGGCTTAAAAGATAAAGGTAGGTGAACGTATCACATTTGTCTTCGCAGTCAGGTAAAAACATCCAAAAGTCATTGCTCTCAATCAAAATGATGTCAAGAAAGGATTCGCTGAAATTGTACTGAAGCGTATTATGAGTTACGATACAATGTCGCCTTTATTAATGCAATGAGAGGAATGTATTGTGATCTCAGTCTGAAGACAAACCTGATGGGTTCATACGCTTGATCAATAAATCTCCACTTCTTCTGTGTAATCAATTGGAACCACAGACCTTCCCTAACTGGCATCACTTCCACCGGAGGAAATATCAGCATAGAAAGAGAAAAAAACTATTGATTTTTTTTAGCGGGTGGCAGCAGGATTGCGTGTGTACAAAGCAGCAGAATCATCTCATCTCGCCTGTGAAGAGTAAGCATCCATCATTGCCCCTCATCGCAAACCTCGCTGTAACAATTTCAGTTTTGTGGTAATTAATCCAGACGAGGTATAATTGTGGAATAAAATGCTGTACATTGAAAGGAATTGACTGGAGCTATTTGTTTAGTGACTGTGATCAATGCCATTCTCAATGAAATCTTGTCACAGGAAGAAGGAAGCAGATTGGACAGTACTCAATGAATGGTAAAACAGTTTTGGATGTGAGCTGAGAGGGTGCTTCTCTACAGATCCCTGAATGTGACTGGAGTAGTTAATAGTTAATGAAGCAGGGACAACACGAATAGCCTTTATTCATCGAGGTATCGATTGTAATAATTATGTATCACCTCGTTTAGGCCAAGGTGGAATACAGTGTGCAGGTCTGTGTTTTACATGACAGGAAGGATGTGATTGCATCTGAAAGTGTACAGAGGAGACCGAGCAGGATTTTCCACGTAATGGAGCATATCAGCTTTAAAAGAGGTTAGATAATCTCGTGTAATTTCTCTCGAAGCAGAGGAAGTTGAGTGGGTGAGTAATTCAGGTATAAGCTTGTGAGTTGCATGGACAGGGTGAGTAGATAGCAGTTGTCTCTTTTCGTCTATCGATGACGAACAAGGGATTTCACTTATAAAGTAAAGCATCTTCCTAATAGTGTGAAACCAGAGAACTGAGAATGGAGAACATGAAAATGGCAGAACTATGAAACAATTAATTCAGTTCCGTCTTCACAGAAAACAACACGAAGCAAAAGTCAACCCAGCAAAAGGAGAACACCTAAATCTGTTGAAAAATGAAATAAAGTGGCATTAGTAATTAAACTGATTTGGACAAATAATTGTCACTAAATTAACGGGCACAGTCAAAGTAAACATGAATTTATGAAATGGGTATCATTTTTGAGAAACCACCCATTATACAAATTATGGAACAACAATCGATGCAATGCATTTGGATTTTCGGGATGATTTTTGATGGAATCCCAAACCTGGTGTGTAAAGTAAATGTATATGTGATTAGAGACAACATATGAACATGGTGGTATAATGGCAGACCTGACAAGAACCAGTGAGTAGGCATAAATGGATGCTTTTGGAGTGGATGGCTTGTCAATTATCATTGATATTAGCGCTTGGGTGTCCGCTGCTCACAATACACATCCAAAATTTGGTAGTGGGAATGGATTGCAATATTTCTAAATCTTTTGTTGGAGCACAGCTGGGATTATGAATGAATGAGGAGGATTGAAAAAATCTCTAAGGTGACTGTGACAAGTAGAGTGAATGGGCAGACATACGGCAGATGAGGAACAATTGAGTTAGATGTTACTTTGTGCATTTTTTAGAAAAGAAATAGAAAGGTAGCCTACCATTTAATAAATTAATTGGTGGGAAATTTTGATCTATAATGGGACCTGCATACCCAATTATTTCTTTGCTTCCTTCTGCGTAGGCCTGTACATGCCAGGCAGCGAGCTCTGAATCCAGAAGTCAATACAAAGAGTGGCATTGAGATACTGACGAGTATACATAGACCACCAAGTTGGCCGCTTTTAAACTGAATAGCATCTGAATCTCCTTGTACATCAGTCAATGATAGCAATATCGCAGGAACAAAAATTGGTTAGGATAATAGCTGGTGCACTGATCTTCAGTTAAAGAGGAATTGATTACAGGAATAAGAATATCTTACTGCAGCTGTACAAGCCGTTAGTGAGACCTCATCTCGAACGTTGTGCAATATTGTGAACAGTTTTTATCTTCGTATCCAAAAGAATAGAAAAATCTGGCATTGAGGGAGTGTAGTGAAGGATGACCAGATTGGAATTTCGAAATGACAGGTTTGCTGTGGGAGCAGTGATTGGGTCGACTGGGCATATATTCCATGGCTTAGTGGTTAGCACTGCTACCTCACAGCTCCATAGACCAGGGTTCATTTCCTGTCTCAGGCGACTGTGTGTGGAGTTTGCACATTCTCCCCGTGTCTGCGTGGCTTTTCTCTGGGTGCTCCGGTTTCCTCCCACAGTACAAAAATGTGCAGATTAGGTGAATTGGCCAATCTAAATTGCCCTAGTGTTAGGTAAAGGGGTAAATGTATGTGAATGGGTGTGGATGGGTTGCGCTTCCGCAGCTCGGGTGTCAGCTTGTTGGGCTGAAGAGCCTGTTTCCATAGTTTAAGTGAGTAAGTAATCTAATCGAAATGAGTGGTGAGCTCAGTGAAATACACAAAGCTCTGACAGGGTGAGGCAGATTGGAAGCAGGGGTGATAATTCCCCAGGCCTGGACGTCGAAAGCAACTGGTATTACGTGCAGGCAGGCTACACTGCACTGTGATGAGAATAAATATATTCACTCAGAGACTGGTGAACCTGGAGAATTCTCTGCAACATAAGGCTGTCGAAGGGAAAACACTGAATATAAATAAAGATTTCTAAACTCTGAAGGGATGGGAGCGAGCAGGTCTATCGTGCACAGATGGCGATCAGGCATTACGATATTGAATGGGGTAGCACATTTTATTCACGAAATAAAATGCAGCGGTTCCTATTTAGTAGTTTCTGATTGTTAATCATATAAATGGACATGTACATCGTGTGCTAAAAGTGCACTGAGGAGATGTTCAACCATGAAGTCGAATGTGGAGGCTTAATGTGTTGAATAGCCTAAGACTTTCCGATGTTGCTGTGTTGTCTGTGGGAAATCTCTGTAAATGTTGTCATAAGCTGTCTGATGTTCAGGACCATGTCTCTGCAGTCTCAACAGGACTGTGTTTGCTATTCCATTTGAAACACTGAGACTAGTGGCAGGTGTTCTGTCCGATTTTAGCTTTTAAAACCTTGGAGCAATTTGATACAATTGAGTGTCATTCTTGGCATTTTCAGAGTCTATTGAAGAGTTTATCACATGTCTGTCTGCCTTCCCTCACTTTTTGATCAGACCAGGAAAGCATCAGAGATTTGTTACCTGAAAGTACTGAGTCAAATTGATACACTTAATCGATATTTATTTTAAAGTCAATATGACTGACACCAGATTTTTGATCACGAAATCTGACTGATTTTTTCTTTTTTGATTTGCACCAACTGCTAGGGTCTGGATTAGGAATCCAGTGACATTTGCAAATCTGCACCATCTCCACATGGAGACCTGTTGGAACCAATTCTGAGCAGGTTATTTCTGTGCTGCTTCACCGCTCTGTCAAAAAGAACTACCTCCAACTTGCTTGTCCGGTTCGGACTGAGGGAGTGGTAATTGGTCGAATTGTAATTATTCTCATCGTAGGGCACTGGACATACCTGGCAAAGTTTACACATTACCAGGTAGATGTCAGAGTTGGAGCTGGAATGAAACAACATCCCCAAGGACATGAATTGCTGTGTGACATAATTGTTCAGACCAAATTCAGGAATAGTGTCAGGACCTAATGTATTATCATATCTGTTGTGTTGAGCTGTTTTGTCATGTCATGTGCAGTCAATTGAACTGGGTGAAGACTGGAGTCTTTGATTCTCTGGACATCATGACAGGGGCGAGGTGGATCATCCATCAACACTTCTTCCTGAGGGTGGTTCAGATACTGCACCCTTGATTTTTTTAATATACTGTTGTGTAAGGCTGTTACATTACATAGGTTGGGAATATTTGTGCAGCCCTCTTCTCGAGTGATTTATTAAAAAATTTCCAGCATTATTTACGACTGGATGTGTCACAAATGCGAGCTTCGAGCTAATCTGTTAGTTGTGGAAACGTTTCACCCTCTCTGTCAAAAGTTAGTTCTTCTGTTTGGAATGTAAGCCTTTCAATGCTGTCGTATTAACGGGTTGCCATCAGCTTCAGGTTCACATGGTCCTGACCCTGGCAAGTTCACTCGCATTCATCACTGAACCATAGATCGGCTTGATGCTAATGGTGGACTGATAGATTATCCCAGGCATATAGTTGCAGGTTCTGAGTGAACACAATTCTGCTTCTGCTGCGGCTGTGGTGTACAACACCACATGAATACCCAATTTGAGGCTCATTCCCAGCAGTGCAATTCTGCTGTCTGTCGTTAGTTTACCCTGAGCTCCTTCACCCATCAACTCTGTACTCAGTGATATACATTGGTTTCTGATGCAGTCACACTTTCATTTTAATATTCCCATTCCGCTGAGGTTCTCTCCATGGTGTAACTCTACCAATTTCTTTCATTCCACAAAACACACCAACATAATTTTCTGATTATTATGCCTTCTACAAATGCTGTTTTCGCTGTTTACAGTGGGTATGTTCCATTTGTTTCTCTTCCTGACTATGATTAGGAGTTCGGTAGTGTCAGTGATGCCAGTCTTATGTAGTTTCAGAACCAATGTTTTTGCGCACATTATGGTATTGTTCCCTTCCCGGTGTATGGCGCTCCATGTTGGACTGGTCGTTTGAACAGCTGTGATACATACATTTGGAACTTGTTCAAAAGCAGAAATTGCTACAGAAACTAAGCAGGCGTGGCATCAACTGTGGAGTGAAATCAGATTTGACCTTTCCTTCGAGTGACCCTTATTCAAATCTCCCAGTTTCTCCAGCAAATTTAGCTTTTGCTTCAGATTGATAGGATTCGGATTTCATTGTTTGTTTGAAAATGTATTCGAGGCTAACATTTTCTAGAGAAACTAAGCAGGGCTGATATCATCTGTGAAGACAGGAAACAGACTTAACATTTCATGTCCAGCGTGATACGTCTGAACTGAAAAGGAATGGAAATTTGGCTTGTTAATACCTTTAGAGTGGTAAAGGAGGGATGACGGAAGGCAAATGTCGTGGAGACCTAATGCAAAGCACAAATGGGCTTTTACTTGAGGTGAAAGAGAAACATATGCAAACAGGGTGTAAATTCAGTTGTGTATGGGACAAGTGAAATGTTGCTTTATCCGAAATGCCTTTTTTGGGTTGTGAAGAAATGAAACGTGAGTCAAATATCCGGCGTTCCTACTTCTTAACAACAGTTTCCAATTTCCGAGACACCTATAACATCCTGTCTTCCGCGTCTCTCTTTCCTTAATCGGGCTGAGGTGTTTGGTTACATTTTCCAATCCACTGGGATTCTCCATGACTCCAGTGATTCCTGAATGATCACCAACAACGCCTTCACCATCTACTGAGCTTTCTCCTTAGAACTAGAACGTTTTGTCCATCCAGTCGGGTGATTTCTCTGCCTTCAGGACTTTATGCTTCCTCAACACCTTCTCTTTAGTGATGGTCACTACACTCACCTCTGCATCCTGATGCTCTCGAAGATCTGACAGGCAGCTGGTGTTTTGAAAAATGAAGACTGACTCAAAAGTATCTACTCAAGTACTCCTTTAACTTCCCTCTCTCCTCTGTTTTTTATCTAAATCCCTCTTGCAAACCTCTGTTATATTATCAACAGGCTAGCGATGCTATTTTATCCTCTCCTTCCCATTGCTTTCATTTATTATTGTCCGTTGGTGTTGCAAGTTTCCTCATTCTCTGGATTGTTCATAATCATCACCACATTGTATGCTTTTGTGATTGGTTAAGTTCTGTCTCTGACTTCCCTTACCACTCAATATTACCTTGTCTTCAATTGAGTATATTTTCTCTCCTTGTGATGAATTTAAGCTGTGCATCTGATTTATCCCAAGAAACTCCTGCCATTCCTGCTTCACAGTCTACCCTACTCTGCTCCCCTTTCCAGTTAACTCTGGCCAGCTGCACACTTTTCTGTTTGTCGTCCAAGAGTTATCAATAGGTATAAAATGAGAGAGGGAGTTTTCAGAGCTGGGATACGGAGAACGATTAGAAGATTAACTAACTTTGCTCAACGAGAGAAAGAAAGGGATAGAATATAGATGAGGAATAAATAAATAAAATCACAAAAAACTAGGTTATCGACAGAAGTCCACAGACTTCCTAATCCTTTTGGAAATGTCCATGTACTGTGATACTTTGTCGAGTGGATGAAAAGCAGAGTAATATGTTCAAGTGTTGTGTCTGTAGCAACTAAATTTATCCGGAATATTATGACAAACAGCAGTTGTTGACAGAACCCACCAGGACGATATGTTTATTTCCTGGTATAAAGTCGATTAACTGAAATAGTTTCGGATATCAGAAGCAGGAATTTACACGACACATCCTGAAAATAATGTGAGTTTCGAGCATTGAATTTCAGAAAAGTCGAACGTTAAGACTTGAACACAGAATTAAGTGATGTTTTAATGTTTTATAAACATTGGAAATCTCATGGGTCATGTTTTATTAACTATATCTCCGTTGTACATTCTCAAGGTCTTGTGCATAAATGCACAAACGTATCTATCTGCACAAATGCTGATTGAGCAGTGTGTATTAAATCATTTTCCGACATTCTATTTGGTTACATTTCCACGCCTCATTCATTGTTCCACATTTGTTCCCTTCTCTCCCTGTACTTTATTTTATACAGCCTGTTAAAAAGTTTTGGTGTCCGGTGGAAGGTAAATTATCACTAGTCATTCTCCACAGCCACTGTCTCCTATTCCTTCATGGTCCTTAACCAATGACATACATTCTGTCTCTGACCTTTACATTCCAATGAATTAGGCAATTGTGAATGTAACGTTTACTTCTGGGCTAAGTCCAAAAAATCTGAGCAAAGTATATGCAAACTGTGCAATAAGATGTTTACGGCTTCACAAGAAGATTATTGAAATTTGTTGTGTTAAAGGGACAATATTGCCTCATTAAAGCAGTAAGAGGGAAGTTCAGAGAAATACACACCTGTGTATTTCTGTGTGTGTGTTCAGGGCAGTTGTGCCAAGAGGCAGTTTTTAGATTGAAAGCTGTTGTGATAAAAGAGATTTCAGTGTAGTGACAGCATTTCAATTGACTTTTAGGAACGCATTTACATGCATCATTGCATGTAGATCACGCAAAAGATTAATTCAGACTGTGTAGAAAAAGCTTCACCTTTCTCCTTTCGATCTAACATTGTTAAAGTAAATGAATATGGGCAATAAAACCAATATCAGGCGATGTCAACATCCCACCCAGATCTGGTATGATGGTTAAGTTAAAAGTGTTATTGTGAAAAGGATTAAGGGAGCTTTTGTTCAATGACTGTGATTGATGTCAGTCTCCATGGATCCGAAAAGTGTCACTAGAGTACTTCCCTATTGTTATAAGAGGTGGCTTCTTTAATGTCTTATCATACTGTATCAGCGGCAGCAGCATCCTCAGCACGATTGAGATCAGCAACTCCAGAGAGAGAAGGAGAGATCAGAATTTGACAACTGGACCGGAGTGTTCCAAAATGGATGAAAATCTGATAACATTAGACTGGAGTGTTCCATCAATGGTCAGGGGTTTATCCTGGGGTCTGTACTATATTTCTAAGGATTGGTTATGGCTATCTTTTCGTATAGAATGTGTACTGATGATTATTCAGGCAGGATACTATCCTATTCTCGCCATTGTTGGTGTTCCTGGTAAGTCCATCTCTGTGCATTTAACAATTCTGTAAACCATTTTGAACGCAATTGCTATTTCTATGATCTTTATTTGGCAAAACAATTGCAAGCTATTGTATTACCTTTGAATCACAAAGTCAACGCCCATTCCATGTAATGCATTTCCTTCACTTACAAGCATATGGGAGGAACAAAATGCTCACAACTAGCGTGGCCAATTTGGATGTGCGGTGATTTTTACTCCATATTCCCTGCTTCACTAAAATTGTCCACCACTACCTCCACAATATTCTCAGTCTTCACTTCTACTTTCTCTGGTCACTCTCCAAGCAATAAATAATTTGGTCACACACGTATTCACGTCGCTCTCTGGAGCTATCCCAGTTGGAAACTGTGAAGTTCTTTGGATTCTAAAATGAGGTGGACAAAGCTTTATATCTTCTCTTTCAACATAAAGTGTGACCTCAGACGAGGCAGATGACTGTGCTGTCAGCGACAATAAAGATGACAGTTTCATTCAACTATTGTCATCTTAGGACTTTCTGAGCAAGCGAGGTGAGCATGGATATTATCTTCTGGACGGAGTGATTTGATGTATTCACACTGTCACGGAGTGTATTCTGCCCGTAACTGAGGGGAGTACAATAGCACGATCTCCACAAAGGAAGACACAGAAAATGTGCCAGAAATTGTCCCCGACAGAGTGAGTGGTGAATATGAGAAACAGTGAGATCAAAATTAATAAAGAAAAAAAGTCCGAAAACTAATTGAATTGAAGCTTGGTTAAGATGCTGCACTGGATGCACCCCATCACCGAGTGTTCAGGGAGGTGGCAATCGAATTAACTGCAGAGCAATAGAGTCACACAGCGCTGAAGCAGACCCTTTAATCCAATCAGTCTATAATAGCCATAGTCCGAAACTAACCTAGTCCCACCTGCCTGCGCTGGCTCATATCCCTCCAAACCTTCCCAATTCATGTCCTTATTTATTTTTAAAAATGTTATACGACAGAATTATGTGACATCCTTCAAGTTTCTTTAGATTGTGGAAATGCTGGCTCCTGAAAACTGTAAAGCAGCTATTGTATTCTGAAATATTTAAAACGGGAGTGAGTGGGAAATCTGAACAAAATTAAATATTGGACAACTTGATGTCAATTTTGAGGAAAGTCTGAGAATATTTTCGAAAGCATATGAAAACAGTCACGTGATATATTAGGTTATGACTTGGCACTGTCAGCTTAACTCCACGAAAGGGAAATCTTCTTTTAGAAACCGGTGGAGATTGTCATAGTTGTTTCATCAACAAATGAAAAGAAGTGTGAGTGTTCTATTTGATTTTGCAGAATAATTTCCCATGGTTGCCGACATGTGAGCTCAAGTCAATGGTTAAGGCTGAATATACGAAATGAATTGAGAATTATTTAGTGGCGAAAATACAGAGAACAACACCCTCGTCAGGACTGAAGTCAATTTCTCGTGGAATATCACATGTATCAGTGTTTGGGCCACAACAATTTGAAAGGCGGATGAATGAATTGGTTGTGAGCAGCAAAGAGTATCCATTTCATTCCGTATTAATTAAATGGTGTGAGCTTCGGATGTGTTGTTCAAAAGGACCAGGATCTCCTTGATCATGAGTCACCAAAAGACAGTACATATCTGGGTATGAATAGTTAGTGCAGTATTTGGTGTGTTGTCCATCATTGTAAGATGATTGAAGTGCATAGGCAAAGCGACCTTCATCCAATAATCGGAACTTGATGAACGTTTATTTTGGGCACTGTGCACAGATTTGACTTCAAGGTTTGTGCAAAGATCTGTCGCTCGGGTGTCAGTTACCATGGTAGTGTGCATGTTTATCGAGCTGAGGAATTTATTTTCAGACGTTTCCACCCCTGCCTGGGTAATATTTTCAATGTGTTACCGCCTCCTGTGAAGCGCTGCTGTATTGTGTCTTCTGGAAATTAATTCCTTAAGTTACTCCTGCATCCTGTTGCCGTTTCCATTTGTTCATTGTAGTTGCCAGTGTAATGGGTATGGGTCTCTGATTATTCATGGAGTCCGTGGACGAGCGCCGTGATTGTCAGAATTCTCTGGGTCTCCTCGGTTTAGCTTGTCCTGCCATCGCTGTACTATTCCAGTCTAATTTGTAGTTGTTGTCAACTGAATGTCTGGCCACGAAGGACAACTGGTCGGTGCGTTCAGTCGCTCTTCTTGATCGTGGATGCGGATTGGTTATTGTCTCCCTGTTTGACTTGTGTAGTGTTCTGCGTATTCTTTGCCTGGTGTCTTTTAAATAGTCTTCCACGTGATGTATTTCGGTTCCTTTGTTCGGGAGAGTTGTTGTCTGAGCGTAACTTTATAGTCTATCATGAATCCGAGGTTTCGAATGCTGTAGGTTTGATTTTGTTTTCAGGCAATGATCCCCTTTCCACAGACACAGATGTTAGTGCCATGAGGAGAGAGTGAAGAAAATGAGTGCTTAATGTATAGTACTGTGAAAAAAGAAGAGAGATTTACTTCGAAAGTTTCATGTTTGTGGGGATCATGTATTTCCAAAAGAGACATTGATAAGGTGAGAAATTCAATACGATACTGAGGATTGATTGTCACGTGTACCCTAGTACCGTGAAAAACAAACATTTATGTGAGCAGGATAGACAGATCATGGTAATCAAAAATATATAGGCCATAGGGTGAATAAACATTTGAGCAGAGTAAGGCACACAAGTTACACTGCACAGGACGTGCACGAGACAAGACCAACATGTACAATGCCATCATTATTTTAAGTTATACACACATTCATTAGTCAAATTCGGATTTCCTAATATTACGTGGCTCTGTGAGCTCCATGGCTATTGAGAGAGAGGTAGAAGCTCTGAATGAACTCTCCCGACATTAATGTGCACTCGGTGTATGTCAACCTGCAATGAGCGTCATGTTTTTTCGCAGTCCTAACAACAGCCAGAATAACTTCCTTCTCAAACAGTTAGCTACTCCCACTGGCTTCTGACCGACATAGAGAGTCTGTTTCTTGACGATTTAAGATGCCTCCTTGAAGATTCACGAAACATATTGCTTCCCTCCTTACAGCCAGCAAAGCACGTTAAAGATTTTGTGTGTACCACGAGCAGTGGAGGCGCAAGGAAGAGCGTGAAACAGTCTGTCTCCCCAGCCTCTCTCCATTATCTGTGAATGTCTCCTGGCTGCGACCCTATCTGAATTCTCTATGCTTTTTTCTTCCCTCTCCGGGATTGGAGAACAGTTTGTGAGAATACGTGTCTAAGTTTTCCTTTTTGCCAAGGCGTGTGCGTATGTTAGTTTTCTTGACTGAAATTGTTAATTCCTAATAGTCAATGGATCTATTATTCAATCATGTTTTCCAATCGAGTTAACTAATCACAAAATACCATTTATTTATTTGTATTTTATCTATAACACTTAAATAAATGATGTTTTGCTTAACACTGAGTAGTTTGAAAAGTCACATTTCCTTTTAACAGTCAATTCACGTTTACCTTTTAAATACAAAAAAATAGGTTCTAGACTGTCGACATGATGTATTCTTGAGGGAATCTAGTCTATGACAATAGAGTTTGTATCTTTCTGTCTAATGGACTTGCGGGACTGAATGGACTGTCGCTCTTTTTGTACAAATGTCTCAGATGATTGAAGGCGCCCGCATGTTCCTTTGAAGTGAGCGTGAGTTGCTGATTCATCTCAACATTTTTTATCAGTGGAATCGTGCGGTGCATAGCAGGACTGTTACATGAATGTTAAGCGCACTTTAAGAGCACAAGTTTTAATATTGCCCAGGTCGTACTCCACGTGGACTCAGAGAGCTCCAGGAGTTAAATGATAAAACATTGATTTGAACATTGTGCGACCTTCAATGACAAGCTCCACTTCTGATCGTAAGGTTGTGGAAAGATATTGATGAAGCGGTCGAAGATGTTCCTTCCGAGAATGCTACCATGAGGTCTACTGCAGAGATGACGTCGTACTGGGAGTATTGACATCCACAACAACAGACACGTTTCTTTGTGCCACGTTTGACTCCAACAAATGGGGAGTTGACACTGATTCCCATTCATTCCAATTTTGTTTCGCTCTTTTACGTCATCTTCAGTCAACCATTGCCTTGGTATCAGGGTCAGTCACTCTTAATTGAACCCTTGTGTAGATATTTTAAGTACATAGACGTAGGTCATGCTATAGGGGTTAGGAGTGCTTCCTTCAAATACCAAGAGTGGTGAATGTCAGGAATTCTCTATTAGGGGAGCTAGCTCACTGAAAATATGTGAAGCAGATATAAATGGATGTTGAGTTGTCAGAGAGTCGAGGGCCATAAAGAATGGGACATTAGAAGGCATTTAAGATCTGGAGCGGATCAGCCAATACCTTATTAAATGGCAAGGCTGGATTGGGGACAAAGGACATCCTGTTTCAAATGTTCTCGCATTCTGTTTTTCTAAATTAAGCGGGTGCTGTTATCCTGGAAGATCTGTTATTGAATGTTGAAACCAGGGAGTCCAGAGGATTTAATGAACCATCCTTTTGCGATGTATGAGAGCTATATTTGCAGTGAATCAGGATCTGCAAAATGACCAACAAATGAAGCGAAGGTTGCAGACAGGGCAGGGAAAGATAAGAGGTCTCTTTCATTCTCAGACTGGGTTTTTCAAATACATTTGCTAAATGACCCTGAACGGTGTGTAACAATCTTCAGGAGCCCAAGTAAGTTTCTGTGCATCAGACTTTATGAGTGACCTCGAACTGCTCCTTTCCAGCAGGATTGAGCAGCTGAATGGAAACAGGAACATAGAACCGAGGAACAGGAATGTGTCAGTTGACACTTTGAGCCTTTTCCACTTTGAACTTAGATTGTGGCTGATCAGGTTGTGTGCTCAGCCCAACTTTCTTGCGTGAATCCAATTTTCCGTTTATCACTTGCACATCAAATACTTAACTCACGTAACTTTGAATTAACGTTAGTATAGAGGCAAGGCAAACATCTACGCAAGAGGATTACATTCCTAATGTTCTTTTTGATTTTCGCCATATCCCTCTTATACAATCAAAACTGAATGCAGCACAGAAACAAACCCTTTCGTCCAGCCTGTCCACACCGAATCGATAGAAGAATGTGAGGACAGCAGATGCTGGTGTTTGGAGTCGAGAGTGTGGTGTTGAAAAAAGCACAGCAGGCCAGGCAACATCCGAGGAACAGGAGAACCGACGCTTCGGTCAGAAACCGTTCATCAGAAATGAGGCTTGTGCGCAGGGATGCTGAGAGATAAATAGCAGCGGTATGGGGCATTTGCCCTTATCATTTTCCCACGTTCACTATTTCCCCTGACAGCACTTTCCGTACGAGCACAACTCTCTACGTGAAAAAGTTGTCCCTAATATATTTTCTAAATCTTTCCCTGCTCAGCTTCAACATATGCCATGTTGTTTTGGACTTGGGACACAGGCTGTTGTCAAGACTTTATAAACCTTTTTAATGTCACTCCTCTGCCTTCGATACTCCAGGGGCCAAACCTCTGCCTATTTAGCCTCTCACTGTAGCTCAGACTCTCTAGTCCTTGAACATACTTGTCAATCTTTTCTGCACCCTGTCAAGTATAACAACATTCTTCTTTTAATAGAGCCAACGTAATTGTGTGCAATATTCTTCAAGTGGCCTCACCCACGTCCTGTACATATGCAATATGCCACAGGAACTCCTATAGCCAAATGCATTCATCACTTCTCTCTCTACCTACGACTCTAATTGCACGGAACACAACAACTGCTGTGGTCTTCGCTTTATTGAGCAAGTCATCACGGCCTCAGCAGTCACCATATAATTTCTGCTCTAATTTTCCTTCGAAACTACAAAACCTCATATTTATCGAAATTAAACTTCAACTTCCACTTCATGTCTCATTGGCCCATATGATTTTCGTTCAATTCTACTCTGAGGTAATCAACTTCACTGTCTGCTGCACCACCATTTCGATGTAATTTGTAAACTTACTAACGATGCCTCTGATATTCACGTTCAAGTAGTTTATATGAATTATAAAATACAGTGATATCTGTACAGATTTATGCAGCACACCGCTGGTCACAGGCCTCTATTCTGAAGAACAACGCTCCACATTGAAGTCAATTTTCAACCCAATTGGCTCGCTCCCTCTGGATCCTTTACGACCTACCGTTACAAATCTGTCTACCAATCTGAACATTAGAACACTTTGCTGAAGTTCGACCAGAAAATGTCTGCCTCAGTGCCTTCATCAATCTTCTTTGTCATCTCTTCAAAAATCCCAATCAAATTAATGATATATCATTTCCACAGCCACCCATGTTGACTGTCCATAATCAGTCCTTGCTTTTCGAAATGCAGATAAATTGGAATTCACCTCCCCCCCCCCACCCCACCCCGACAACTTAGCCACCACTGAACTCAGGTTCACGTGTCGATCTTTCCCTGATTGGTTTTGCCACTGTTTCCTTTTCTCGTCCTACCCTCCACTGATCACAGCAACAGGTGTGACATAGGTCTCAGACTGTCTTAGGGTCAATGTTAGGAACAAGTCAACACGTTTCTTTAATCTACTTTCTTTAACAAAATTACTAAAACTTCATGGAAAGATGAATGAAAAACAATATGGATATTTATGATTTGGAGGTGTTGGTGTTAGTTTGGGGTGGACAGTATATTTAAAAAATCACATAACACCAGGATATAATCCATCAGGTTTATTTGGAAGCACTCGCTTCTTCAGAGTCTGTTTCTTATGATTCTGCTCCACAACATTCTACGTCAGAATGTTGTGGAGCAGAATCATAAGAAACAGACTTTATAGCAGCAGGATTGGAGTGTCACGAAATGTAATATTAAACAAATATGGATTAAAACTTTCAACTTTTTGAATGGCCAAGATAGCTTATGTTGCTGCATACTCTTTATCGGATGTGAAAGTTTCGGTAGCACTTAGGAGTTACTGTGGATCATATTTGCAAGAAATGCCGTTTGTTGAGAATCCTAAAAGATCAAATGGATCGGTTGGAACGACGGTTATATGCAATGTGGTATTTATGAGACATAAGATGTGTGTCTGATGGCAGTTATAGAAAGGGAGAAAGCCGCAAATGCAGTCATGCAGATGGGTAAGCTCGAAGAAAGTTAGGAGAGGTAGGTAGCAGTGGTCTTCTGTGGTTATCGCCATTTCAACCAAGTAGTAAAAAGTGAGATCAGCAGATGCTGGGATCAGAGCTGAAAACGTGTTGCTGATTAAAGCGCATCAGGTCAGGCAGCATCCAAGGAACAGGAAATTCGACGTTTCGGGCAAGAGCCTGATGAAAGGCTGTTGCCCGAAACGTCGAATTTCCTGTTCCTTGGATGCTGCCTGACCTGCTGCGCTTTCACCAAAAACACATTTTCATTTCAACCAAGTAAGCTGCTTTGCCAAATATCGGGTATGATGGGCTTTTAGGGATATGTACCAAGTGTCTATTCATACGCCTTTCTGTAATGCACTAGAGGTACGCCAGGATCATCCAAGAAAATGATGATCACCTTATTGTATTATCGCCCCCTCGTAGACAGTGGGAAATTGAGAAACAAATTTGTCAGGAGATTTCACTTATTTGTAAGAATAATACCGTTGTTACGGTAAAGATTCCAACTTTCCAAACATAGACTGGCACTGCACCGTGTCAGGGTTCAGATGGACAAGAATTTCCTAAGAATGTAAAAGTGGATTTTCTGAGTCAGTATGTGGATGTACTTGCTGAAGAATGGGCGACACTTGACCTACCATCGTGAAATAAGGCAGGGCAGTTGACTAAGTTGTGAGTAGGTGATTGCTAGTAACCGTAAATCTAAAGTTGTGGTGGAAAAGGATAGACCCGATCTCACTGTTGATGTTATAACTTATAGGAAGGCAATTTTTCTGAGTATTAGCAATACTGAGTGCGGATATCCACAGGTGAAGTGACGGCTGGAAAATGGGAAGCATTCAGGAATGAGATAACGAGAGCCGAGAGACAGTTTGTTCTTGTTCGTGTGATACAAAAAAGTGGTGAAGAGAATGCTGGATGACTGGAGAAATCGAGGGTTTGGTTAAGGAAAAGAAGGAAGCATTTGTCAGGTGTAGGCAGGAGTGGTCGAATGAATCCTTAGAAGAGTATAAGGAAAGAAGGAATACTCAAAAGTGGGAAATCAGGAGGACAAAAAGGGACTGAGGTACCTTTGGCAAGTAGTGTTAAGGAGAATCGAAGGAGTGATTACAAATACATTAAGGGTAAAAGGGTAACTAGGGAGTGAATGGGGCCCCTCAAAGATTAACAAGGCTACCTTTCTGTGGAGCCGCATCAGATGGGGAAGATACTGAATGAGTATTTTGCATCAGCGTTTACTGTGGAGAAGGACATGGAAGATACAGAGTGTGGAGAAATAGATAGCGACACCTTGAAAAAAATGTCCATAAAACAGAGAAGGAATTGATGGATGTCTTGAAATGCATAAAGTAAGATAAATCCCCGGGACCTGACAGGTCTAGCCTAGAGCTCTTTGGGAACACAGGGAAGGGATTGTTGAGTCCCTTGCTGACATATTTATATATCGATAGTCACAGGTGAGGTGGCAGAAAACTGGAGGTTGGCAAACGTCGTACCACTATTGAAGAAATGTAGTAAGGAAAGTCAGAGATCTATAGACGGGTGCGTCTGACGTCGGTGGTGGACAAGCTGTTGGAGGTTATCCTGAGGGCCAAGTGCTACACATATTTATAAAGCAAGGACCCATTAGGGAATAGTCAACATGCCCTTGTTCGTAGAATGTCATGTCTCACGACGTGGATTGAGGTTTTTTGAAATAAAAGGAACAATGACGATTCAAGTGTTCAGAACAGCAGATGTTATTGAAATGAACTTAGTAAGACGTTCGAATAGTTCCCCATGGAAGACTGTTTAGCAAGGTTAGATCACATGGAATACAGGGAAAACTAACGAATTAGATACAGAACTGGCTGGAAAGTCGAAGGCAGAGATTGTTGGAAGACAGATTTTTTTTCAGAATGGAGGGATATGACGAATGGAGTGCCACAAGTCTCGATGCTTGGTCCAATTCTTTTCGGCATTTATATAAATGACTTGCATATTAACATAGGATGTATAGTTAGCAATTTTGCCGATTATACCAAAGGCATAATGACACATTATAACGCGATCATGATCAGATGGGTCAATGGGCTGAGGAGTGGCAAATGGAGTTCAACTTAGATAAATGCGAGGTGTTGCTTCTCGGGAAAACAAATCTTGGCGGGATTTAAACACTTAATGGTGAGGTCCGAGGGAGTGTTGCTGAACAAGGACACCTTGGAGTTCAGGTTATTATTTAGATGAAAGTTGTGTCGCAGGAAGTCAGGATAGTGAAGAAGGCGTTTGGTTTGCTTTCCTTTAGTGGTTAGCATGTTGAGCATAGGAGTTGAGAGGACATGTTGCCGCTGTAGGACCTTGGTTAAGCCAGTTTTGCAATATTGCGTGCAATTCTGGTCTCCTTCATTTCGAAAAATGTTGTGAAACTTGAAATGGCTCTGGAAAGATTTACAACCATGGTGTCAGGGTTGGAGGATTTGAGGTGTGTGCAAAGCTTAAAAAGGCTGGGGCTGTTTCCCCAGAGTTTCGAAGGTTGAGGGTGACCTCATACAGGATTATAAAAAGTATAAATTACATGTTTAGGATAAATAGAAAAAGTCTTTCCCCTGGAATGGTGGAGTCCAGAACTAGACGTCATGGGTTTAGGGTGAGAGGGAAATGAAACTAGAGATCCCTAAGGAGAAACTTCTTCACACAGAATGTTATGCATGCATGGAATGGGCTGCCATAAAAAAAGAGGCGGAGTTGGGCACAATTGCAACATTTAAAATGCATCTGGATGGTTTTACAAACAGGAAAGGTTTGGAAGGATATCGGCCACGTCCTGGCAAATGGGACTAGATTATATTGTAATATCTGGTCAGCATGGATGAGTTGGACTGAAAGGTCTGTTTCCACATTCTACATCTTCAAGAGTCGATGACTTTATGTAGATCCCAAAACATTTTGAAAAGTTGCAATCTCACGACACCTTTTAACATCTCACCTCGCATAGGACATTCAAGGTGTGAAGTTAAAATCTTTCTGGGTACCAATATTAGCTCAGACTGATTCTATTCCAAAATTTAAAGTAACGGAATCTTGCATGGAGTCATGCAGTTCTGCAAGTTCAAATTCACCCCACAAACTGATATGTGTGCATTGCAGCGGAAAACCAATGAGTGTATGCGCCTGAGTGTGAGTGTGGGGTTGTGTATATATGTGAGAAAGTGGGTACCTGTGAGTAAATGTAATCTGGTATAAGTCTGTGAGTGGGTGCATGTGTGCGTGGGAGTGCAGGGTGGTCATGTGTGAGCATATGAGAGTGTGTGAAAGAGTGTCTGTGTGAGTGTGTTTGTGTGTGCGCGTGTGTGCGTGTGTACATATATACAGTGCAATGGGGTCACCTGTAGTATGACATGAACGCAAGGTTCCGTTTGAGTTCATCCCCATGGGAACTGAACTTCGCAATCAGGCTCTTCTCAATCAGTCTGCGATTTGCTTGTCCCAAAGTCCACCTTGTACGATGGCCACCCGAAGATCCGAAGCCAAATGTCCCTTCCTGTAAACATGTTCCTCAATGGGGAGGGAACATTCTGCCTATTGATTCTTGTGCAGTGTACATTCATTGTTTGCTGAAACCTCTGCTCAGTCTCACAAATGTACCATGCTCAAGTATCTTTGCACGCAGTGGATGAGATGGACCATGTTGGTCGAGTCATTTGAATAGCTGTCACTTACAAGTTGGATTGTGTGGCCAAGTGTAATGGAGGCATCTGTGTCGACACTCTGACACTATAGCAACAAATGAATGGACAGTATGTTTTCTTCTGACATTACCCGGGATATTCTATAGCTGACATTCCTCAGAACATTCTATATACAACATTCTGTTGCCGCAATTCCACAGAATATTCCGGAACCAACATTCTATAACTCATATTCACCAGAACATCCCATCCCTATCATTCCATATGCGACATTCCCCGCAGCATTTTGTAACCAACATTGTCCGGAATATTATATACCCAGCATTACCGAGAAGACTCTATAACTGACATTTCCCAGAACATTCTATACCAATCATTCTCCACCCGACATTCCCCGAAATATTCATAATTGTCATTCCCCAGAACATTTTATACTAAACATTCTCTACTTGACAATCCCTTGAACATTATGTCACCAAAATTCTCTGGAACATTCAAAACCGGACTTTTCGCACACCATTTTATAACTAACATTCTCTGGGACGTTCGATACCCGACTTGCCCTTGAACCTTCTGCAACCGACATTCCCTGGAATATTCTGTATCAGACATTATCTGGAACATTCCATAACTGACATTCTCAGAAACATTCAACAACTGACATTCTGCGGAATATTCAATTCCTGACATTATTTGTGAACGGCCGGATACCAGTGAACTGAACAAAGGATAAGATCCCGAAGGAAGAGATCCCGTTCCAGGGAGAAGGAAAAACTGTTCCGACTTCCCCTCAGGTAGTTAAACGGATGAATACTGTATCCCTTCGTTAACATTTGTTCACGATATCGTATCACCTACAGTTGAGAGTAAAACACAGAAATTTCCAGCGTTCGCTTTTCTTCATGGAACTCGGAGATAATTCTTCAGGACAGCAACGTTTTCACCCTCCGTATTCTTAACAGGAAAGAACGTGTGCTTGAGTGACTGAGTGTGTGGGAATAGTTGACAAGACATTTGTTCTTATGAATTGGGTCTCTCTGTGTTACGGGAGCGATAGTTTCCTGGTTTTAGAACACATTTTCGTCAGTAATTCAGACCTTCCCATTTGTGTTTTTATTTTGCTGCTCCATTTGTTTTAATACATCTCTGAGTAAAGTGACACAGTTGAAAGTCTCACTGGAGCCACAATAAAACTGTTCCCTGTGCCTCTGATGTATAATGGGTTGGTTTTCTTTTCTTACAGTTAATGTACTGACGATCTATGTCCTGCTTTACAAAGATTGTGGATTGTCTCCATGTGTCAGACGTTACCTGGGGGCGATGGCTGTAGCGGACCTACTGGTCATTATCCTCGACCTGATATTGCGACACATTCCTATTGTTTATGAGGAACAGTTCTATTTCCTGTCCTCCATCCATGTGTGTAATATCCACGCTGTCCTGCTTTATGCAGCCACTGACTGTTCTGTCTGGTTCACCGTCACTTTCACTTTTGATCGATTTTTGGCTATTTGTACCCAGAAGATGAAAAGTAAATATTGCAGTGAAAAAATGGCAGCTGTGGTTCTAGGAGCAGTGACTGTGCTGAGCTTTTTGAAGAACATTTTCTGGTATTTTATGGTCACAGGTCGGTATCAGCTTGGCAACGTCCCCTCGTTTTGCTTTGTACCATTCGTTAATCGACATTCCCCTGTCTGGATCACAATCGAGTTCATACACCACATTCTAACCCCGGCTCTCCCATTTCTTCTGATTCTGCTGCTCAATATTTTCACCGTCAGACACATTTTAGTGAGCAGCAGTGCCCGCAGGAGACTCCGGGCTCACACCAACGGGGATGCTCAGACTGACACTGAAATGAGAAACCGAAGAAAATCCATCATTTTACTGTTTGTGATCTCAGCCAATTTCATACTGTTGTGGTCAACGTTAATGCTGTATTCTATATGGAAGCGAATGGGTGAATTTGGGTTTCGGTCTGTGTTTCTAGATTTCTTTGTGCAGGAATTGGGTTTCATGCTACAGCTCCTCAGTTGCTGCACAAACACCGCAATATATGCCGTGACCCAGACAAAGTTCAGACAGCAGCTGAAAACTATGCTGAAGTATCCCCTAAACCAAATTCTTCAATCAATTAAATTCACCCATTCATGAATCCATCCGGGATCTTCTCATTTCAGTTCAATGTTGCAGCAATGAATTCTCCTTTCGCTATGGTAACAACCTAAGGGTAGTTCTGGTTTTGCCAGTCTTATCCCACAACGGGGTTGCAGTAACACAGTTCAATGTTTCTCTCAAATTAGGGTCGGGTGAGAAAAGACGCCTTCCCACTAAATGTATTGATTACTTCAAGTTGTAAACAATAAAAACAATCACTAAACTGCGCCGAGCAGAAGAGTGAACCACACGGTTATTTGCGATTATGTTGAAGAAACTGAGCTGGAGGGGGAGAGAGAGAGAGAGAGAGAGAGAGAGAGAGACAGAGAGACAGAGAGAGAGGGAAAGCAGGGGGATGGTAGCGGGGATTGAGCCAGGCATTGGATTCAAGTCAATGTCCTTGCTTTCATCTCTGCGTTTCACACTGAGAAAGAGCCTTCGGCAGAAATCATCTCTTATTTCAATTCCGCCATCGCCATTCAAGCACATCCGTCTCTCTATCTCATTCAGCATCCCTCACTCTTCCTCATCCCTCCTCATGCCTTCTCATGGAGTGGGAGGGATGGAAATACAAATGGACAGGGAGAGTGAGAGAGGTAGGGAATATTGATATAGACAGGGTTGAGAGAGGGAAGGAGTGATTGGGTGGGCAGGCGTGCAAGAGAGATGGACTGAAATAAGAGAGATTGAGAGTATAGAGAGTGAGAGCTGGTGACAGGGAGAGGAAGGGTGAATAGCGAGAGAGGGAGGGAGGAGAGACAGTAGAGGTGAGACACAGAGTGGGAGTGGGTGCAGAGAGACAGAACGTGGGAAGGTTTGGAGAGACAGAGAAGAAGGGAGCGAGAGGGAGAGGGAGGCAGAAGAGAGGAGATGAGCGAACGTGAGGAGGAGAGAGAGAAAAGTTGAGAGAGTAGGGGAGAGAGGGGGATTGTTTGCAACTGAAAAAGATGTTTGGTTTATTTTAAAATACGTCAGAAATAAAGTGATATTAAATCTTCACTGACCAAAATATACGAAATGTAAACGTGACATGCAGTACACTTTCCATAGACCAATCAAACAACTGTCAGAGATTGTCCATAAATCTGGATTTTGTGAACAGGACTATGTCCCAGGCAACATCACCATCCTCTCTGTTATGTTTTTTTTCCCACTGACAAGCCAGAGCAAGGGTGGGGGAGGGGTGAGTGGGGGTGTGGGAAGCTTTTTGACATACAGACAATATAGTACTCGGCATGGATGCCGGATCCTGTGGCTGCTAGTCTGGGTTGTGGTAGGTTATGAAGAAGACAACAAAAGGCAAACATATGCTTGTTCTGATCGTGGCCAATCTACCTGCTGTAGACACCCCTCTCTATTTAATAAATCAGAAAGAGTGGACACTGCGCAGTACTTATGGGAAGGAAGGACCATCTTCCCATTTTCAAGACACCCCAAAATGATATGTAGCAGCTTGTCTTCTGAATGGGATCGACTTCACACAAATCAAACGTTCATGAAATGGAATAACCCAGCAACAGCAGAATCACACTCTGTAAAACTCATGCATTCCACTGCCTCGCAGCCCGGCATATCTCCCACGCTCTTGTAACCACCAAGCCAGTATTCATCCTGGTTAGTGAAGAGTGCAAAAGCACATGCTGGGAGAAGTACCAGCCTAACTTTGATATGACCAGATGATCTGGAGAAGCTCACATTATCTTCAGCGAGAAAACAAGCCGACTTCCACGCGAAACAGATTGATAGAGCTCAGTGATCCCTCAAGCAGTGTTTCAAATCTGTTCCTGCGGTCCTGCCACGTATTTATAAGAGATAGTAGGCAATGAAAGTGATCATTGAAAGAGCAGGCTGCTCTCCAACAATGAAATATTCGGTTAAAGGCGGAGCACAGCATGTCAGGAAAAATAAAATGAGTGTGTTGAATTTGTATCAATCTTCAGCCAGAAGAGGTGAGCAGATGATCAATTTCTGCTCAGTGGGCCCCAGCATCACAGACCCCAAGCTTTAGACAATTCGATTCACTCCATACTATATCAAGGAATAGCTGGCGGTACTGGAAACTTGATTCCACCAGTCTCGGCAAGCTGTTCCATTCCAGCAAGAACATTGACATCTACCAATATTGTAAAAAAGACACGAAAATTGCCAGGCTTGGGCTGACAAGTATTAATTAACAATTATACCGCACAAATATCAGACAATGGCAATCACGAACCACCTCAACCTCGCTATTTAACATCAAAAGACATTTCCATTGACATTGCCATTCATTGTAACGAACATTCTGAGGTTTGTTCCAAGAACAAACAGCTGCTATGGTTGGAAAGTCAGATCAGAAGTCAGGAATCCTGCAGCTTGTCACTTGTCTGCAAGTCCATTATCTCCGTGGTTCAAGTCAGGAATATGACTGAATGACTGCTGCTCCAGCAATACTCAAACAGCTTGACACGATTAAAGCCCAAGCAGTCCACTTGATCGTCCCCATTCACAATCACCAACAAACCTTCTTCTCTCCAACGAAAACAGCCTCAGTTCCCTGGGCCTTTCCTCCTAAGAACTTCCTTCCATACCAGGCAACATCGTAGTAACGTACTCTGAATCATTTCCAAAGCGTCCGCATCTTTCCGATAATGTGGTGACCAGAACTGCATGCAAAAAACCAGGTGCGGTCTTACCAATGTCTTGTTCAGCTGAAGCATGACCTCGTGGTTCCGAAACTCAATCCTCCAACAAATAAAAAGGCAGCAGATCGTATGTCTTCTTACTTACCCATCACCCTGAGTCTTAACTTTCAGGGATTATATCTATGAACACTCTGTTCATCTACACAGTCAGGACTTTTACCATTAGCCCAGAACATCCACATTCCTGTTACTTCTTACGAAATGAACTTGCTCACATATTTTTCGCAAGAAACTTCATTTGTCACTTCTCAGCCAGTCTCCGCATCTTATCTGGGTCAAGATGAGAGTAGTTCTGGAAAAATAAAACACAGTAGGGCCAGCAACATCCGAGTAGCTGGATATTCCTGCTCCTCGATTGCAGCCTGATCTGCTCTGCTTTTCCATAACAACTCTAATCTTGACTCTAATCTCCAGCACCTGCAGTATCCACTTCTCACACTGTTAACCACAACATCATTCGGCACTATCTACAACTCTGCCTACCTTAGTGCCATTTGTAACTTTGCTAACTCATTCTTCCAGCACGACCTCAGAACATTTCTAAAGTTGACAAACAGTAGTGGCTCCAAAACAGATTATTGCGGCACACCGATAACTGAGTTCCAGGTTGAATATTTCCCATCAACCATCATCCCTGTCTTCTTTCATTTAGCAAATTTCTAACCCAAACCATTAAATCACATTCAAGCCCCCAACTCTGTATTTTGTGCAATAGTGTAAACGTATCAAGCGCTTTTATGAAGTCCACATGCACCATATCTGCGGACTTACATTCATCCATCTGTTTTGTCACCTTCTCGAAGAACTCAGTAAGGTTACTGGAGGCAGACTAACCTTTCCCAAACCCGTGTTACCCAACGCTAATTAAATTAGTCCTTTCAAGATGATTCTCAGTATTTCCATAATTCTAGCCACAAGCGAAGTTAGGCTTACTGGCCTAAGATTACCAAGTTTCTCCTGACTCCCCTTCTTGAAAACGGAACAATATTTGCTATCCTCCCGTTGTCTGTTACGATGATTACATAACGATCGAAGCCAAATGCCCGACAATCTTTTCCCCCGCACTCGCCCCACCACACGCATCCCAGAGAATCCAAGGATAAATGTCATCCAGCCGCGAGGTCTTATCTATTTTCAGATCTTCCAAAATTGCTAAAACTTCGTCTTTGGCAACCTTGAGCTCCAATTAATCTTCTGACCTGTACCTCCGTGTTGTCAGTCACATGACACATTGCCTTCCAAATTCTATGCATCCTAAATCTTGTCTAATTGCATCATCATTGCCGTTCCACCATTTATGTCTTTTTCGCTGCGGTATATAATTAACACTTCCATTGCCTTTGTAAACATAACCGAATTATGGTCACTATCACCAAAGTGCTCGCCTAACTCTAAAACTAACACCTGGCTGTGTTCATTCACCAGGACCAAATGCAGTATGGCATCACCTCTTCTTAGCCGATCTATATACTGTGTCAGAAAACTCTCGTGCACACATTGAACAGAACCTGACACACCTAAACTACTGCCAGTCAATTTTGGGAAAGTTAAAGACCCCCATAACAACCATTCGGTAACTCTCGCTCCTATCGAGAATTATCTTTGGTATCCTTTCCTCTACATTCCTACAACCATTCGGAGGCCGACAGAAAACTCCCATCAGAGTGTGTCTCCTTTCCTGTTTTTAACTCAGCCCACAGCACCGCATTGGATAAGTCCTGAACCGTTATCTCAGCTGTTGTAGTACTTCGTTTGATTATTAATGCCACCCTCACCTCTTTTTACCATTTTCTCTGTTGTTCTTGAAACATGTAAATCTCAGAATCTGCAACAATCATTTATGTTCCTCTTTTAGCCATGTCTCTGAACTGAACACATATCTTGTGTCAATACAGGCTTGTTGGGCTCTTGGGCTTGTTCCTGTGTTAATCTTTTCTTTCAGACAAGGTTTTCTTCAAGTCAGTGGCGAGATGCTGACTGAATAATTACTGATGATCAACCGGAATATGAACTTAGGTCACCCTTCGTCAATTGTCATCTTCATATCTTCCATCTCACTGTGGGGAAACTCAGTACGGAGAATTTGAAATGAAATTCAGAGCTGAAAAGTGGTGACGCCATCTCGTCCCTCGCACCTGCGAACTTCTATCGTCTTTGCCAAGGTCTTTGGAAATGCTGCACAGACAGAAGTTGCATGCACCCCACACCGACCAGTGCTGGCATCTATCGCATGCCAGCCTCACTATGCCAAACATGCCAGGCACACTGCTATTACATTTCTGTAGTTCAATCGTGTAGCTCAGGGTGCACCAACAAATCTCATTGAAATGCTGCTGCAAGGACTCTGTGCTCAGCGGCATACACCCAGCTTTTGACCTGCCTCTCTGGGCCTGCTCACTGGGTGTGGGTGCGTCTTCACACTCACTTTGACCTAAATTGAATACTCACAGGATTAGTCCCTTGCCTTTACTGACTTTTGGAGTTTTTGCCCCCAGCCAAAGCTGCCAGGTTTACACGACTGCTATATTGTTTTGTTAGTTACAACAGACACAAAACCAATACGCTTGATATCATTGTCCAAAATCAGTCACGGTGCACAGCACAGCGAGCCAAGGGGAGTCTCAGGCAACAAGATCGTGTACACACTTTCACTCAGCCTGTCGCGATTGTTATGGCAATGACCCATCCCCTATTAGGGGTGAGGCACTGACTACTGGGGAGACCCCATTCCACTTGCTTCTTTCTGCCTTAGTGAGGGATGGTTCCTTAGGCAGATGCAAGTCGCTTATACAGAGGTTATCGATGGTACAGCTGGAAGAAATGTAGGGACGTGTTCTGAATTAGTAAATATGCAGCACATCCAGACAGCAGAGTTGGGAAAATGAGTAAAGAATTGATTAGAGAGAGACCCAGAGAAGATGCTACATTTAATGTGAGTGGGAGAACATGAGCCGTGCGTGTGAGAGGGTAGGTGCAGTAATAGAGACAGAGTGATTGCGAGGTCACAAAGTGTAGATGTTTGATACGTACCGTGATGGAATGGAGAAGGTCGCTGACCTCCGTCGTTCATGCAGCACATTAACCAGAAGGCTGGCACCTCACTGACCCAAGAGGTAAACATCAGACCAGATTGGCAGGGACTGGATTCATGGCCTCCAGAGTCACTCCTGGAGGAAGGTAATGTCCCTTCCCTGCACCATACCATCCACCAGAACCTCGGGGGTTTGTCCAGAAAATGAGGCCCCAGTTTATTTCTCCTTCCGCCATGTCCAGGAAGTTGAAGATTGAGAATTCAAGAGTCTAATGATGGTTCAAATACGGCAAATGTAACAGGGAGGCTGATCCATTTGGGATATCCAGGCAGTGGGCAGTTGTTGTAACGAAGGGGAAAATCATTGGGTTAGTCTCAGATGAGAGGAACTTTCCCCCCAGGGAAAGTAATTAATGAGGAAGATTGGGCATGGTATTAAGAGGAAATGCAGTTAAATTTGTAGAGAGAAAACGTTCATGAAATGAGACATGACAAAACCATACGATGCATTCAGCCTTTCTGACTCGACCAAAATAGGAAGTGTTCCAAATATGACTTGTATATATGGGGAGTGAAAAATCATGGAGAGGGGAATTAATAAAGGAGTTTCACTTCTTTAAAACTGATTAACACTATGTTTATGGCCATTAAGCGAAACTGCAGGAACATCCCCTGCCTTTTACTGACTACCGTTCTCCATTCCGTACTGGATAAAGTAGGGGAAGCTGGATAACGGCTAACGCTGCAGCTTGGATTATTATGGAGCAAGGGGTAACTGAATGGTTCGAAGTTGGAATTCTGTGACCCACGAAAACGTTCAACGAGGAATTCCCAGGGACTCCAGGAGAGACGGCTTGCATTTATTCGAGGAAAGCCGTGTGTAATTACCTGGGAGGGATTTAGAATGGAGAGGTTGTAGAGGTCTGGAAGTGTGTAGGGGTGACACCGTCAGAAATCTGTCAGGACTAGTGGATGCAACACAGCTGGTTAGACATTGGAGACAGTTACATAGAAGGGAAAATTGTTGGGTATAAAAGCGCATAGCTCCAAGCCTTCGGCCTCACTCTCTCGGCGGAGCAGGTAACGGCTGTCTGGTGGCATTTTTTTTAAATCGCGGTATAGTCCAGTTATTGTTTTTTTAACGGCAAAAATTTAAAGTTTTTTTAAGCGCCTAGCGGACCCGGAAGCTGGTGCCGCGCTAGCTTATCTGGGAAGGTTTTTTTTCTTATAAAAGCGAGCAGGCAAGGAACCCGAGGCACTACAGGGGTAGAGCCTCCCACCCGCCCTCCTCCTCTAACCTAATAATAAGACCCGTTGTGGTAAGCAGGTAAGTGCTGCATTTTGCTTGTTTGTTTCTTTAGATCTAGTTTGTAAAGTATACCTTTTAGAGGGATGGCAGCGAAGGCAGTGCAATGTTCCTCTTGCAACATGTATGAGGTAAGGGAAGCCATTAGCGTCCCTGCTGATTACACTTGCAAGAAGTGCACCCATCTCCAGCTCCTCCAAGACCGTGTTAGGGAACTGGAGCTGGAGTTGGATGAACTGCGGATAATTCGGGAGGCAGAGGTGGTCATAGATCAGAGCTTTAGGGAAGTAGTTACTCCTAAAGTTACAGAGAGATGGGTGACAGTGAGGGGGAGTGGGAGGAAGCAGCCTGTGCATGGACCCCCTTCGGTCATTCCCCTCAAGAACAAGTATACCGTTTTGGATACTTGTGGGGGTGATGATTTTCCAGGGGTAAGCAACGAGATTCAGGCCTCTGGCACGGAGCCTGTCCCCGATGCTCAGAAGGGAAGGGTGGAGAAAGTTAGAGCAATAGTTATTAGGGACTCAATAGTGAGGGGCACAGATAGGCGGTTTTGCGGGGACGACAGAGGCTCACGATTGGTATGTTGCCTCCCAGGTGCAAGGGTACGTGATGTCTCTGATCGTGTTTCCGGGTCCTTAAGGGAGACGGGGAGCAGCCCCAGGTCGTGTTCCACGTTGGCACCAACGACATGGGTAGGAAAAGGGGTAAGGTTGTTAAGCAGGCTTTCAGGGAGCTAGCTTGGAAGCTCAGAGCTAGAACGAACAGAGTTGTTGTCTCTGGTTTGTTACCCGTGCCACGTGATAGAGAGTCGAGGAATAGGGAGAGAAAACAGTTAAATGCGTGGCAACAGGGATGGTGCAGGAGGGAGGGATTCCGGTTTCTGGACAACTGGGGTTCTTTCTGGGGAAGGTGGGACATCTATAAACAGGATAGTCTACACCTGAACCTGAGGGGCACCAGTATCCTTGGGGGGAGGTTTGCTAGTTCTCTTTGGGAGGGTTTAAACTAACTCTGCAGGGGCATGGGAACCTGGACTGTAGCTTTAGGATACAGGACCTTGAGTGTAGGGAGGTTAGGAACATGGCATCGATCTCAAAGGGGTGTGCCTGTAAACAGGAAAGTGGCTTGAAGTGTGTATACTTCAATGCCAGAAGTATAAGAAATAAGGTAGGTGAACTTGCATCGTGGGTTGGTACCTGGGACTTCGATGTTGTGGCCATTACAGAGACGTGGGTAGAACAGTGACAGGAATGGCTGTTGCAGGTTCCAGGGTTTAAATGTTTTAGCAGGGTCAGAGATGGGGGTAAAAGAGGGGGAGTTGTGGCATTGATTGTCAAGGATAGTATTACAGCGGTGGAAAGGACGATGGAGGAAGACTTGCCATCTGAGGTAGTTTGGGCTGAGGTTAGAAATAGGAAAGGTGAGGTCACCCTGTTAGGAGTTTTCTACAGGTCTTCTAATAGTCCGAGAAAAGTAGAGGAAAGTATTGCGAGGATGATTCAGGAGAAGAGTGAAAGTAGCAGGGTGGTTGTTATGGGGGACTAACTTCCCAGATATTGACTGGGAAAGCTATAGCTCGAGTTCGTTAGATGGGTCGGTGTTTGTCCAATGTGTTCAGTAGGGTTTCCTGAAACAATATGTAGACAGGCCAACAAGAGGTGAGGCTATACTGGATTTGGTTCTAGGTAATGAACCAGGCCAGGTGTTAGACTTGGAGGTAGTTGAGCACTTCGGGGATAGCGACCACAACTCGGTGACTTTTACTCTAGTGATGGAGAGGGATAAGTGTGCACTGCAGGGCAAGAGTTATAGCTGGGGGCAGGGAAATTATGATGCGGTGAGGCATGACTTAAGATGCGTGGATTGGAAACATAGGCTTCAAGGGAAGAACACAAATGATATGTGGAGATTGTTCAAGGAACAGCTAATGGGATTCCTTGATAAGTATGTACCAGTCAGGCAGGGAGTAAAGGGTCTCGTGAGGGAGCCGTGGTTTAATAAAGAATTGGAATCCCTTGTGAAAGGGAAGAGGGCAGCCTATGTATAGATGAGGCGTGAAGGTTCAGTTGGGTCGATTGAGAGTTATAAGGTAGCCAGGGAGGATCTAAAGAGAGAGCTAAGAGCAGCGAGAAGAGGACATGAAAAGTCCTTAGTTGGTAGGATTATGGAAAACCCAAAGGATTTCTATAGGTATGTCAAGGAATAAAAGGATGACTAGGGTAGGTATCGGTCCAGTCAAGGATAGTAGTGGGAAGTTGTGTGTGGAGGCGGAGGAGATTGGAGAGACACTAAATCAATACTTTTCGTCAGTATTCACTCAGGAACAGGACACTCTTGTTGATGTGAATATTGAGTCACAAGTGATTAGGATGGATGGCCTTGAGGTAAATAGAGAAGAGGTCTGGGGAATACTGGAAAGGATGAAAATAGATAAGTCCCCTGGGCCTGATGGCATTTATCCTAGGATCTTCTGGGAAGCTTGGGAGGATATAGCGGAGCCATTGGCCTTGATTTTTATGTCGTCATTGTCTACCGGAATAGTGCCAGAAGACTGGAGGATAGCGAATGTGGTCCCCTTGTTCAAGAAGGGGAGTAGTGATAGCCCTAGTAACTATAGGCCAGTGAGTCTCACTTCTGTTGTGGGCAAAGTCTTAGAGAGAATTGTAAGGGATAGGATTTATGAACATCTGGATAGGAATAATGTGATCAAGGATAGTCAGCATGGTTTTGTGAAGGCAGGTCGTGCCTCACAAACCTTATTGAGTTCTTTGAGAAGGTGACCAAGGAAGTGGTCGAGGGTAAAGCAGTGCATGTGGTGTATATGGATTTTAGCAAGGCATTCGATAAGGTACCCCATGGTAGGCTAATGCAAAAACTACGATGTATGGCATTGAGGTTGCATTAGAGGTTTGGATTAGGAATTGGCTGGCTGGAAGGAGACAGAGGGTAGTAGTTGATGGTATAGGTTCATCTTGGAGTGCAGTTACTAGCGGTGTTCCACAAGGATCTGTTTTGGGACCATTGCTGTTTGTCATTTTTATATTTGACCTGGAGGAGGGGCTTGAAAGCTGAGTGAGCAAGTTCTCGGATGACACGAAAGTCGGTGGAGTTGTGGATAGCGAAGAAGGATGTGGCAGGTTACAGCGGGATATAGATAAGTTGCAGAGCTGGGCAGGAAGGTGGCAAATGGAGTTCAATGTAGCTAAGTGTGAAGTCACTCACTTTGGTAGGAGTAACAAGAAGATGGATTACTGGTATAATGGTAGGCTACTTGGTAGTGTGGATGAGCAGAGGGATCTTGGTGTCCATGTACAGAGATCTCTGAAAGTAGCCACTCAGGTAAATAGTGCTGTGAAGAAGGTATATGGTGTACTGGGATTTATTGGTAGAGGAATTGAGTTCCGGTGTCCTGAGGTCATGTTGCAGTTGTATAAGACTCTGGTGCGGCCTCATCTGGAATATTGTGTGCAGTTTTGATCGCCATACTATAGGAAGGATATGGAGGCATTGGAACGAATGCAGAGGAGATTTACCAGGATGTTGCCTGGCATGGTACGAAGATCGTATGAGGAAAGGCTGAGGCATTTGGGGCTGTTCTCATTCGATAAAAGAAGGTTTAGGGGAGATTTGATAGAGGTGTACAAGATGATTAGGGTTTTAGATAGGGTTGACAGTGAGAACCTTTTTCCGCTAATGGAGTCAGCTGTTACTGGGGGACAGAGCTTTAAATTAAGGGATGGGAGGTATAGGACAGATGTTCGGGGTAGATTCCTTACTCAGCGGGTTGTGAGTTCATGGAATGCCCTGCCAGTAGCAGTGGTGGACTCTCCCTCTTTATTTAAGCGGGCATTGGATAAGCATATGGAGGTTATTGGGCTAGTGTAGGTTAGGTAGGCTTCGGTCGGCGCAACATCGACGGACGAAGGGCCTGTACTGCGCTGTATTTTTCGATGTTCTATGTTCTATATTAAAGATATCGAGAATTCTTGGTGCTGGAGTAAGTCGCAAAAGTCTGTATCACTGAAGTGGCTGACGACATTATGGAGATAATGATTTAAGTAAGGGCAGGAGGCATATTGATTTCTGTGTTGACTGCTTACAGCGAAATAGAGAGGTGTAAGGACTTGAGTGTTATTCTATGGAGGGGGAGGAATTTAGGGGCTGGCAGACACTCTAGTGAAAGGAGTTTTACAGGTACTGTATGACTTACAGAGATAAGCAGGGCTGCATTGGCTGATATTGAATGTAGACATCCATGAGCGATCGAAGAAGATATACAGTCAGGATATTATGAGTGTTAGATACAAAATACTGCATTAATAAGATCTCATGACATCACATTGAAACACACAGAAGTCTTCTGACACAAAAGGATGTCATTTGGCCGATTAAATTTAACACTTAACTGCACACGTTACTAAGTAATGATATCCAGTTTTCCTCCAGATCCTTATGCGTTATTTTTTAGTCGCAATAATCATCCAATTTCATCTTGAATTCTTCAGTCGAACATGCAGCTACAAAATATCCAAGTGTATTTGAACAACTCTCAGAGAACTTCTTCACGTTACATAATTCCTTTTTCATCTCAGCTAGCTGTATTCATATTCTAACATGCTCCATATGATGTGCCCACAGAGGATTTTGGGAGAGCTCGATATTGGCTGTCAGTTTTCCAATAATTCCGCCTGTTCTTACCACCTGCCCTGTGAACCTTCGGAATTCCTCATGGTTTACAATTCGATTCTCTATCTAATACTGATTCTATCGTTCTTCTCCATCATACCGGTAGCGTTGGATTTGTTTGTCCTGGCCCTTTGATGAAATTTTGCTCGATTGGATGCAAGCAATCTTCTCTTTAAAGGGAGATCATTGGTCAACTTCTGTCTTTTTCTAACCAAGTTGGTGTTCCATTCAAACCTGCCCAGCTTTATTCGTTCTCCATTGAAGACAGATTTCAGCCAACTAATAGTTCTAACTCTCAGTTATTGAATACCATTCACGACCATCATCTTGAAATCTACCACGAAATTATCGCTGTGCACAAAAACGTTTCCCGACTGACACTGGGTCTGCTTGCCCCAACGTTTTCCCAAGGACCAGGCCAACATGACATGCCCTCTTGGACTGCACACATACTCCAGTAGTATGCCCTCATCCATGTAATCCATGAACACTCATGACCCTGCACGATCACGATACAAGTCTATATCTGGATAATTTGAATTTCTCATTTTTTTACTCTTTTATGTTGCCGTCTCTCTGGGATTGCATTGTGAAGTTGTTCTCCAAATCATTTCAACTGGGTCGTGGCCTACAGACTATATCGCACAGTTTTTGCTGTGTAGCTCCAGCCAAATCCATTCTCCCGTTGAATGAATCCTCTTTCTCTCGGACTAATTCCCCAATCTTATTTACTCGACTCCAAATATTCGCATGAATGCAAGATCACTGTGACACTGGCTTTGTTTGTGACCCCACCTTCCACCGTTAAACTTGCTGTTGGAAAGTGGTACCAGCTGTATGTTGTACCTCAATGTAGTTTCGTCTACTATTCTGTTTTGTCATCATAGTCCTGCCAAATTCGTTTAAATCACTCCCAATTGCACTAACCAAGTGCTGCATCAGGAACTCAGTCCCAGCTCTCTTATCTTCGACCCCATCCAGCCTGTACATTTGTTGCCTTCGCCAGAACCAGTCTCAATGTCCCAGGAATCTGAAGCCCTTTCTGCTGCACCATTATCCTAATGATCCTCGTGTTCCAATGCCTTGCACACGGCACTGTGAGTATTCCAAGGATTGCTACATTTGTGTTCCTGCTTGCTAAACTTCTATTTAATTCGCTACCTTCTAATAACCGGACTATTTAACACTTCCTACCCAAGTCATTGAGACCAACACGGACTATGATCAGTAGCGGCTCAATATCTCACAGAGGAATATGCCGAAAGAACTGACATTCTTGACATCACCATCCTGGACAAACAAAAACATTCACAGAAGTGATTGCATTACCCTGAATTGATTGAAACCCCTCTGTCGATTGGTCTTTATTTCTTTTCCTTTCGCTCCTGGACAGACAGGCTGCTTGCAGTGCCAGAAAGATGGCAATGACTGCACTCTTCTGAGCAGACAGCACCTTCAACAGGTTCCAAAAGGAAATCTGTCTTGTGGATGAGACATTGGGCTATTCCTGTGTTCCCTGGCTGTTTTTCTTGGATTGACTGGGCGTCCATTCCCTTCCTTCTTCCAAGTCGCCATACTTGCAGGGTGATTCTCACTCTGTATGTTCTATCCCCTAACTCTCTGCATCACAGATATTTCACAGTGTGAACAGTCACTGGCTTAACTCCAAGTTCTAGTGTTCATCTGGGACACCAACAGTCGCTATGATTTCCCAATGTAGCGGAAGGGAAATCTATTTATCCGACCGTGCTACCATGACTTAAACCGAGAAGATTTACTTAGTGAACTACGTAGCGTGAGGTTAACAGGAGAGAAATACATCTTGAGCTTCATTCGCTTATCCAACTGTGGCTAATAAGGTCACTTTACTATATTCGCTCAGACTTTCACTTACTCCTTATATTTCTGGGTTCAAACCTTCTTTGAGAAGAAGAAATTTCATAACTTTAAGCAATATACAGACAGCCGCAAATGCTGGTGCATTACCAGCCAATGAACTTGTCGTTTTTCTGTGATGTCCATCGCGCTTCTTTCAAACCCGGTGCAGGCAGGATCCAGCAGCAGAAACTTTTTTCTGTGACTCCCAGGTGAGTGTAATCCTCCAGCGCCGACTCCACTCTACGTATTCACAGGTTCATCAGAGATTTGACTCCAGGTTTGACGAGGCCTCGATTCTCAGTGTTGCTTTATAGTCTCCCATTTTACTGCCGCTATAACTCTTTGGTGTGTGTTAGTCTCAGGATACTGCTCTATTTTTGTCCCATAACGGGGTCCCTCCCTCGGTACTGATTGAAAGCCTCCTGTTCTCCAGCGTGTCCAACTCCGAGTCCCTTAAGGCCTCGATCCGCGCTGCTGATTTAAGTTCTTTCTCCCTTTGTTGCTCAGACTCAGGTCCTCTGCTGTTGTAAATCAATGGTAATGGTACGGCCTGAAGCTTCAACTGCGATTTATAACATCCTATTCGGGACTTCTTGCTCACAGGATCGCCGTGTGTCTGGAAGATTGCAGGAAAAAAAAATGAAGGGGCTTTAGAGGCGACAGAGGATGGTACAGTATTTGAGCGAGCTGTCAGGGATGGAGCAATTTATGCATTGAGGTAGGCAGACAGGCAGCGCCTGAAGCAGTTTATTGGAAGATTCAGGAAGATTTTCAAGTGCTGAAGAAGGTAAAGGAAAGATAAAGATGTTGACTTGTTGATGATGGAGCTGTGTAAAGTAAAAAGGGCTTTTTGTGAGCTGTTGAAAGAGATGTGAAGATATTATCAAAATGTACAATGACAGCGAGGAGTGTTGCCCATACTGGAGACTTTTGGATTTCACAATTAGACGACTTGTAATAACTGGGGAGAATACAGATTTCTGGAGCATTCTTTTGGTGTTCAAGGACCGGCAAGACATGATAAAATACTGAGAACGTGAGCATTACAAAATAATAGTACTCTCCGGGCTGGAAGAAATGAGACGGATAACTAGGGTGAAAAGTGCCAATTTAACTCAACTCGTCAGTGTAATTGATACAGGGGAACTTGTGCTGTAATAGCTTACAGTTGTTGAAAAGTGTGGTGCTGGAAAAACGCAGCAGGCCAGGCAGCATCCGAGGAGCAGGAGAATCCTCGGATAAAGCCTGGCCTGGTGCGATTTTCCAGCACCACATTTTTCAACTCTGGTCTCCAGCATCTGCAGTCCTCACTTTCTCCTTGTAATTAATAGCATTTATGTAGATGATTACTGTAGAATTACAAATTTAGAAAGAAAGAGGTTGTAGGTGACGAGAAGTTTAAACAAGAATAAAGGAATTTTAGGGAACCAAAGCACATGAAATTGGAGATGAGATGACGTATTGTGATTAACTATGAGGCTTCTAGGTAGCGGACGACGTTAATATATAAGGGAGAGCTGCATTGTCTGTATGCATTTGCAGATTTGAGGTGTGCTGTAGCGCCTGCAGGAGAATGCAGAGATAAGACCAGTTTAAAAGGCTGTTGCACTGGCTCAAAAAGACAGCTCATCACCACCTTCTCAGAAGCAACTCAAAACCAACACCCATCCAGCAACGCTCACGTCCCATGAATGAGTGAATGAAGGAAGGAAGGAAGGAAGTAAGGCAGAATGAATAAATGAGAGAGTGAATACGTTTTACAAATCGACAAGCAGCATTGAGGTCACTCAAGAAGTCCCTTTCAGCAGAACCTCACAAACGCAGGACTTTAACCTGGAAGGGCAGAGTTTGCACGTGCATGGGAATGCTGGCAAGCCCAAGGTCCCCTCCAAAACAAGATCCATCCTACCAGAACTTTCTCTGCCCTTACGATGGTAAAGAAATGATGGCGTAGTCAGTGATGGTTAAATTCCATCAATGAATTTATAAAAAACAGAAACTCACAAACTGTCCATGTCTTCTCTTCTTGCTTCCATTACAGCCAGTCCCATTTGGTTTTGTGTCATCAGCAAACGTGAAAATATTAGATTTCTCAGTTCATCTCATTTATCAAATCCTTTTCGTGTATAATTAGGGATGAAGTAATAATCATTTTAATCACTCTTAGTTTTCTGTCCCTAGGAGAATTTTCCATCCATAACAGTACAATCCCTCCAATCCCACATGTACCAATTTTCCGTATCAACCTCTTCAGTGGGACATCTTGAATAGTTCTGAAAATGGCAATAAACTATTTATTCTGCTGCCTGTAGCCAGAGCAAAACAACGGAATTAAAGAGGATTTGTGAAATGAAATTTCGCTTTCAGAACAGCATGTTTGGCATGGATAGAGGATTGATAGACGAGAAGACAGAGCTTGGGTATGAGGGGGTATTTTGTCAGGATGGCATCTGGTACCGAGGACATGTCCACAGTGGTCAGTGTTGGGGCCACAACTGCACATAGAATACATCAATATCCTGGAAAAAGAATGTGAGGAAATACAGGAAAGAGGGTGCCAAGAAATTCCCCAGGGATGAAATATTTATCATGTGAGGAGTAGCTGAAGACTCTGGATCTGTCCTCGATGAAGTTTGGAGGCGGGGAATCTCATTCAAACTTACAGAATACTGAGGAGCGTGAAATGAGTGAACATGGCGAAGAAGTCTCCATAAGTATGACAGACTAGGGCCTAAGGGCACAGCATCAGAATGAAGGAAACACTTTGATATTGGAGATGTGGAGGACTTTATTCTGCCAGAGGGTCATGAAGCTGTGGAACTCACTTCCTCAGAGGGCTGTGGAGGCAATGTAATTCAATATATGTACCTCAGAGATAGATAGGTTATTGATGATGAACGGAATGAAGAGTTACAGGGAGTCGGTGAGAGATTAGATCTGATAAACAATTTAGCTGTTATCGAATGATGGAATAGGTTCTATGGTCGGAATGGCCTAATCCTACTCCGATATCCGTTCGCCTTATGGACTGTACTTATCCGTTGGATTCTAATGAGCATTTATCATTTCTAGCATATCATTTACTATACATTCTTGCCTTTATCTGATTATTATTGTCAGCTTTTCGTTTGAGATTGACTGCAAAAAGCTGCACCACAGAGTAACTTGAGAATACATGTGTATAAATCTCAGAAATGTGGAATGCAGTTTCACCAGCTCATAGAGAACACAAATGTCATGCTGGCATCGATTTCAAAGGGAATGGAGAATACAAATAGGAAAGGATTGCAAAAACGACAGCTTAGCTAAGAATACTGTAAAGATGTTTGGCACCCGATCGAGCAGGAAAATGCTCTTGCAGTGGAGGCAGTTCAGCGAAGATTAATGAGACTGATTCTTAAAATTGCGGGATATTAGTGAAAAGTGGCGGAGAAGTTTGAACTTGAACACATGCTAATTTTAAAAATGAGGCAAGTTTCTTAATACATTGAAGATGCGTCGGTGTTCTTACAGGGTAGGCACTGAGAATTTCGCTCTTCTGAGCAACGATCTAAACTGGAGAAAAAGAGGAATTTAGGCACGAGAAAGAGCAACAGAGAAAAGAATGTTTGTAGAGATTGGAGAATGTTACTTAATTCGGTTGATTTGAGATCACTGATGGTGTTTAGAGATCAGATAGGTTGCTGGGGTGAAAGATGCCACGGAGAGGTACAGAGTTAGCCATCGTGAAGGAGTTACAGGGAAAGGGAGGATTGTGGCGAGTGGGGATTATTCCGATGGGGTGGTAGCTGGAGATGCATTAGTTTGTACAGGGATTGAGGGGTGAAGGGACTGGAGATCAGAAAAATGGGGCCATAGTTGAAGCTGTAGGATTCACAAAGTTAAGAATGGCTGTATCCGCGAAATATTGCATGGATGAGACTGGTAATTGGAGCTTCAGGATTTACTGAAGGTGGTAGGGTTGCAGTGACTGCAGAGTACGCATATTGGTTGATAGTGGGAGCAAAGGGAGTTGATAAATGTAGCTAGAGTTGTATGGACTGGACATTAGACAGAAAGGGTGAGTAGTCGAAGCTGCAGGAGTATAGAGTCAGTTCACAGAGTGAGGGAGAATGATAGGAATTGGAGAAGTCAGAAGTAGCGTCGGCTGTAGGATGCACGAGTTCAGAGTTAGTGAGTGCTGTGAAGGCATGTTTCCAGCATTCCTATTAATTATACGGAGATGTGGACTGTTGCCCTGACGAAGGCTGTGGAAGTAGAGAGGGTTACAGTTGCTAGAAGACATTACAATGACTGTCGTACTTATGGACGTTACAGGGACAGGGTACAGTGAACGGTTGCATGCTGCTACAGCAATTGAAAATGCAGCTAGGAATGAATAACCTTACATCGAGCAGGAGATTTAGAAAGCTTAGAGATAGAAAACGAGAATATCAGTGACTCAAGAACACCATAGAATTCTGGAGTAGTCTATGACTTAGACGACTGAAAATATGAGACGACCTGAAGTCAATGCAGTCAGGGAAGGTACAGGGAGATCTGAAGAGTTTTCAGGTGATACAAAGGACAGTGAGGCTACTCAGTGCAGAATGGCACAAGCTTACACAGAAATGGAGAATTTCATGGAATGGTGCAATTTACAGAGATTAAGAGTTTGATACAATTGAGTAAATAACAGAAATGAGGATGACATTTGCTGGTATCGGATGCTGAGGCTCTGGAGGTTAAGTGACAGGAATGCTGGAGAGTCTCGTAGAGCTTACAGACACAGAAACAACAATCAGGGCTGGAGACACTTAGATAGGGAAAACTGCACAAACCGGAGGAAGTTCCTGTGGGAGGGAGATTTGTAGGGGAGAGTGACGTTTGCACAGACTGCCGTGTAATTGCTGTAGAAGATTATGGGGATGAGTAACTGGATGGGGAGACTGAAGGACGTAATGATGCCGACGGGGATGTTACATAGATAATGGGTCTAGTAGGTACTGGATCTAGAGAATCACTGACATTGCAATGGGTTCTACAGATTAGGCGGTTTGCAGCGAAATGAAAAAAAAAACAGATAGGGAGGATTGCAGTTTGTGCACATTTTGGCAGCATGTCAGGACTGGAGGAGGTTATACAGATAAAGAGGGATATTGGAGGAGTACCTGCTTACAGAGATGGGGATGTTTGAAGCAGTTTACTAATAGTGGGACATTTTTAGAGACAATCATAAGGAATGCAGAAGGAACGTTGCAGATTTACACAAAGTATGTTTGAGGTGCTTGTACGGCTGTAACAAATAGTGGAGCAACCAGCGTGTGTAGTGTTTTTGTAACTGGAATAGTATACTAAATATGGGAAAAATTGCTGGGCCGGGGGAGTAGGGAGAGAGTGGACTGAAGTGCCTGGCTGAGTCTATCGGGACTGGAGGAGGCCTGACAGGCATGGACTGATATTGCTGCTGCAGCAATTACAGAAAGAGAGGGGTGTAAAGACTGGAGCAGTTTACAGATGTAAGGAGAACTGAGCAGGCTGGTGTAGATTGCAGAGACATTGCCGGCTGACGAACCTCAGACGATCATGCAAACAGGGAGGCCTGTAGGAGCAAGATAAGCCAACAGGGTTAGATTTTTTTTACATGTTGGAAGAGATGTCAGTGTGTGGCTGAAGGCCACAGAGGTGAGGGCGACTGTAGAGATTGAGGGAGCGGACAAACGTAGGGACACGGCAAGATATGATATTACAGAGATAGGGAAAGTTCCAGCAGCTAAAGGAAATTACAAAGATGAGGACGGTCACTGGCCCAGAAGAGGAAATAGATTGGGATGGTTAGTTGGGACTGGAGGAGGTTTAACAGATATGGACCAATCTAATGTCTGAGAAATTTCCAATGTATTGAGGTTGTGTGGGTTACACAGACATAGAGGAGAGTAGCGACTGAAGAAGACAAAAAAAAACACAGGGTGTCTCAAATAGAAACAGAGGAACGAGGACCAGATTTGCGCAATCCAGCCCCATGAGCCTGTCCCATTTTACAATATGATACTGGCTGACCATCGAACTCAATGCTCTGTAAGTGCTTCGGCCAATATGAAGACTGACAGTACTGGGATAGGTTACAGAGGAAGTGATGGACCGAGTAATTGGTCAAATCTACAGAGATAGGCAGAGAAAGAGTGACTACAGGAGTTTACAGCGTTGCAAAAGCGTTGCAGAGACTAGGAAAGTTTACAGCGATAGGGAGAGTTGGAGTGACTGGAGAAGATTACAGAGATAGGGAAGATTGGAGTTACTGAATGATGTTACGAAGATATGGATGGTTGGAGTGAATGATGGAGATTACAGAGAATGGGAGCATTGCAGTTCTTGGAGGTGTTCAGAGAGGGAGGGAAGTTGAAGTAACTGGGGGTGGTTGCAGAGATAGGGATTATTTGAGTAACTTGGGGAGTTTACAAAAATAAAGAGTTGGAGTGATTGGAGGTAGTTACAGAGGTAGGGAGAGTTCGAGTGAGTGATGTAGGCTACGGAGATAGGGAGGAGAGGTGTGACTTGAGGAGGTTACAGAGATAGGGAGTCATATGTTGTAATATAGTTGAATTGAAAGAGATAATGATGTTTTAAACTGACCCGACAATGAGCAACAAAGATAGTTACATGAGTTTGAGAGTATAACTGAACTAGATAAGCAGGGTAAACAGACTAAAATGTCTGGCTGGAAATGAAAAGCAGAAAACGTTTGAAGGATTCGTGTAAAATATTCAACAATAGGCATAACCTCAGCAAGTCATTCCCACCTGTGATTCACGCAGTATGGAAATGATCAGAGTTTTAGAATAGAATTACAGAGTGGAAAGGAGCCCTTCGGGCCAAAAAGCCGACACCAATCTGCCGAAGCGTAACCCAACCAGACACATTCCCCTACATTTACTCCTTCATCTAACACTAGGGGCAATCTAGCATGGCCGGTTCACCTAATCTGCACATTTTTGGACTGTGAGAGGAACCCAGAGGAAATCCACGCAGAAACGGGAGAATTGACAAACTCCACACAGACATTCGACTGAGGCGGGAATTGAACGCGGTTCTCTGGCACTGTGAACAGCAGTGCTAATTATTGAGCTACCATGTCGCCCGTCAAGGTTGATTAAGAGATGCTGAGAAGACATATACCCTAACAATTCTGAAGAATCAATGCCTTAGAAATAAGAACGCATTTGCTCAAGTGATCGCATGGAGTCCCTTGACTGGAGGAAATCAGTACGAACAGTCAACACTGTCAGGGTTAAATGAGATAACAAGAGCTAGTAGAGTTGAAGGTGGTTCAGTTGGTGGCAGTCTTCGAGAGAGGAAGAAAGGCCTGAGTGATGCTACAAAGCCAGTACAAATTGATGCAGCTGCAGGTGTTTTCAGAGACCGAGAGTGAAATATGTATTTTTATTTATTAATTCATGGGCTGATGATTTCGACCAGCATTCTTTGCCCCAGTGCAGAATGCTCAGAGGTGGTTCTAAGTAAGAAAAGTTGCTGTGGGTCTGGAGTCACATGATATGAAGAGATGTTGCACCACCTGGGAATGTAATGTCTGGAATTCAGAAGAATGACAGGAGATCTTCCAGAAGCACATACAATTGTGAAAGGAATGGAAGAGAAAGTGCCAGGAAAGTTGTTTCCATTTGTGGGTGACACGAGTGCTCGTCGATCTGATTTCATGTTTATGGGGAATAGATTTAGGACAGACATGCCCTTTCCCAGGGAGTAGTGAATCTATGGAATTCTCTGCCCAGTCTAGCAGTAGACAGACAGGAGCCTCGAAGAACACAGTCAGCCAGCCAGCATCAGGAGGTTTCGAATTCGACGTTTCCGGTATCTCCCTTCTCCAGGCCTTTTTTCCGACTCCTGTTTCTGCCTGACGTGCTGTGTTCTTCCAGCCATTGGCCTGTTTATTTTGGATTCCAGCAACTCTTGACCTTTTTATTTACTCTAATCAAGGAATTACGAGAGGCAGCTTCATTAAATACATTTAAGACACACTTGGATGTATTTCTTTGCTTGGCAGGGGAATTGATGTTGAAGGGGTAATGCTGGTCGGAGGACCTATGACGGATAAAATAGACATGGTCTTAATCAATTGCGGACCAGTCGCAATGAGGCAAATGATCTACCCCTGCTTGTATTACGATGAAGTATAACCTTCAAACATTCCCTTTCTCACCTTCGATCTGACAGGTGACCTTTCAGGTTTGACCTTTCCACTTTGTGAAAAGGCAGACCGTCTGTCAACCGTGTCCATGACTCTCATAATCATATTTTCTGCTATCATGTATCCCCTCAGCCTCCAAAGCTCCAGCAAATCGGCATGTGTCCTAATTTCCTAATGCATCATCCACTCCAACCCAGATCTCATCGTTCTTATCCTCTTGCATAAACTGTGCAAAGTCGTCCCACCCTTCCTTTGTTGCAAACACCAGAACAGAACACTATACTGTTAATATGGCTGAACTATACAGCTGCAAATGCAACTTTTGGAAGCAATATCCCATCAATCAAACGTTTATCATAGCCAAAACACAATTATTACATTATGACACATCTTCCCAAATCGTTGCCACTTATCCAAGTTCTCTATTAATCCTGAATTGTTTTGCAATTTCCTTGAAGTTAATATTGCAGTTCAAAATACATGAGGCAAAAATGAAGTCCTCAAAAGATTGCTTTAAACTATTCAGTTAGCTTTTCGATGAATATTGAAACGACCTGGAAGGGTGCAGGATTAAGCTTGGAAGTCCTAACCTGATTACTCATGAAACAACTATCTAAATTCTGTGTCAGTAAAGCAAAATCCGTATCATATTAACATTATAAAATGGGCACAGATTGAAAAAGTAACAAGGACGCATGCTGACAATGAAAGCCAAGTGATTTGCTGCAAATCGAGCTCTCTCAGAGTAATGGTAGTGAAACCAGCTGGCACACGATTATTTGTGATCCACCGTAAGGTCAATGCAGTTTGCAAATCTAATTCATATCCACGTCCACATTCGGAACGTTGCATTGAGAATGTGAGCTATGCAGCATAATTTATAATTTGGAGTTGCTCAGACCATGCTGGCCGATACATTCATCTGAAAGAGTGTAGGAAATGTTGGCTTTGAGGGCACTGTATGAGTATTAAGATAGGCTGTTTGGTATGACAAATATGACAGCCACGTTTCAAAGACTAACCAATAAGATTTTCATTTTCTCGAAATTATCCAGTTGTGTTTTGTGTATGGACGATCTAATGATTTTCAGTCACAAATGGAAGAAACATTTCGAATATGTCACTGCATTATCCAATTGACTTCAGGAGGCGGCCTTGGTAATAAGACTGGCTGTGAGTGTTTTCATAAAAGCTAACATTTTCATCGTGGACACATCCTTGGTCATGGTTTCTGATAAAAATAGTTACTGCGAAGGTTCTACTTCCATTAACAAAGAGGGAAGATCTACATTCCAGAGACTGACAGGATTATTTCAAAAATTTGCGCTGAATTGTCTTCAGTTGGAAACCAGGCTCATTTCAATTTACAGATGTCTGTCTGTTGCAGTAAAGACGTATGCGTTCACCTCACTGCTGAATTCGGAATTGCGACTTTAGCTTGTCACTTGCATTTTTAAAGCAGTTTGTGTGCTTCTCCTATATTGGGACAATACGTAGCTGTTTGTTAAGTTGTATACTATTTTGTTAAGTATTTCAGTAGAATTGCAGTTCACCATATTCATTTTAGAAATTTTTGTTTTATGTACATTCATGTAGAGTCGGAATTAAATGTGTTTATCTCGAAATCTAGTCGTTTCACTAATCGGTTTGTATCTGGAATACACAGCCCAATCCTTGTCTTTAAACCAGTAAAAGTCAGGCTCTGATCTCTCTGGCTGATATATGTTTAGAGGTTTGAACTGGTCCACACAAAAGTCATTTGAAAAGGCATCAAAAATCTATCAAATGGCAAAAAGCATTGCAGTGCCATCATAGAACACATAACATAGAAAATTACAGCGTAGTACAGGCCCTTCGGCCCTCGATGTTGCGCCGACCGAAGCCTACCTAATCTACACTAGCCCAATAACCTCCATATGCTCATCCAATGCCCGCTAAAAGACCATAAAGAGGGAATGTCCACCACTGCTACTGGCAGGGCATTCCATGAACTCACAACCCGCTGAGTAAAGAATCTACCCCTAACATCTGTCCTATACCAACCTCCACTTAATTTAAAGCTGTGTCCCCTAGTAACAGCTGACTCCTTACACGGAAAAAGGTTCTCACTGTCAACCCTATCTAAACCCTTAATCATCTACACCTCTATCAAATCTCCCCTAAACCTTCTTTTCTCCAATGAGAACAACCCCAAGTGCCTCAGTCTTTCATCTAGCCATCTCCGTCTCATCACAGACCTCACAATAATAAGTTCAAACTGTTGTTATTTGTATTAGGCTTGTGCAAAGATTTATCGCACGTGTGCCAATGCAGTAATTGTGGGCATTTTCGTTGTGCTGGCAACAAACTTCCCAGCTTCGCGAACATAACCATAAACAATTGAATTGTTACTGCTCTGTTCTTATTGTTATGGCGTCTTGTAGCCCTATATGGATTTTAGCATGAAATTCACAATACCGAGCTGCAATTTAAAATTATCCAGAAGAGTCACAAACCCGAAAGGTTAACTTTGAATTTCTACAAAGATACTGCCTGGCTTGCTGAACTTTTCCAAACACCTCTGTTTTTCATTCCGAATTACAGCATCCACAGTTCTTTCAGTTTTCTGACGATGCTGCTCCTTCAACAAGGATATGTTGGCCATGTTATTTTCCAAAAGTGGAAAAGATTGTTAAAGCAAACGTTCCGATATGTCTGGAACTATGCAATTCAGAAGAAATGTAGATGGCTCATATGAAAACAACACTTGTACAATGTAAAGCGATGGTGCAGATTTCTAAGTTTAGGGTTTGGTTTGGTTTTGGGTTTTAGCGAACTGCTTGTTTTTGCAGCTGATTGTCAAGTTTTAGCTGGGAAGACAGAGAAACTGCTAGGGACCCAAAGAAGCAGTTATGTGGTGGTCTTTTCTCACTGTGACATCTCGCCTGAAAGAAGCAGGACGTGATCGACCATTTCTGTGACAAAAGCTTGTTTCGGGGATGGTGCAAGTATTTGCAACAGCCTCATTAAGTTGAGAAAGAGTCGCTTGTGTTTCAAGTAAATTGTGTTACTCGATAGTTTGTTCATTTTTATTCAAGAGTAAATAAATTTACTTTTGTTTAAAACCGAGTGGTTGGACTAGCTGCATCACTCCTGAAATACCCACCTACATTTACGTCAAATAACTAGAAAAGCTAATGTACAAACTACCTTCTTGAAATATTTGCAGTGGACCTGGCTTGGTCCACAATAATTTTGAAGCAAGTTTCTAATTTTATGCTTGATCATCAAGTGTCGATTTCTGAAAGTTTTTGGCCATGTTCTTCATTCCCTGCTGCCGTCTTTAAATTCTACTGAGTTCAGCGGTGCTTTCGGATATTTTGTTTCAACCTGGGCCATCATCATTTATTCAAACTTGAACAAGTTGTCATAGTTATTCAAGATGGTTAGTCATGCACCAAACTTGGCGTGTTTGTCTAAACGTGCTGAGTATCACGTCCTCGCGTCCACTGATTTGGAAAATACGCTTAATTTATTTTTCTAAACATGAGCCACTGTTACTATAGTTTCATGAGTCATACCGAGATTAGTAAAATTAGCTCCTTTGACTACACTGCCCAAACCTTGTTGAGATCAATAATCTTTACTATGGGAAGCCTCATTTTCATATCCTTTATGAAATTATTATTTTCCTTTGTAGCTTTTTTTTAGATTACTTACAGTGTGGAAACAGGCCCTTCGGCCCAACAAGTCCACACCGACCCGCCGAAGCGCAACCCACCCATACCCCTACCCCTACATTTACATTTACCCCTTACCTCACACTACAGGCAATTTAGCATGGCCAATTCACCTGACCCGCACATCTTTGGACTATGGGAGGAAACCGGAGCACCCGGAGGAAACCCACACAGACACGGGGAGAACGTGCAAACTCCACACAGTCAGTCGCCTGATGTGAGAATTGAACCCGGGTCTCTGGCGCTGTGAGGCAGCAGTGCTCACCACTGTGCCACCGTGCCGACCTTCAGCGTCTGTCAGCAGTTGATCTTAATCTGATACATTCTAATTTGCAAAGAACATGACATTTATTTTGAACTATGTATTTGTATTTCTTAGATGAGACTGTTCATTTCGTATCCTCTCTTCAAAATGTGCAATTGTGATTGTTCCTTCATTTTAATACATCTGTAGAGCAAAATAATTAATTTTCAAACCTCACTAAAGAACCATATTTCTTTAATCACCGTGATATTTAAATTAATTACTGATTTGCTTTTTCCACAGTTAAGGTAACGACCATTGTGATCCTCACTCGCGGAAACTATAATGTTTACAAGTGTGTCACTCACTATGCCGTGGTCATGGCTGCAGTTGATCTACTTGTCGTTATCTTCGATTTCATATTGAGGCAAATTTCAATTCGATATCCAAATCATTTATGTCTTTTTTATTCCATCCGACTCTGTAATTTACGTGCTGCTGTGCTTTACACAGTGACAGACTGTTCTGTGTGGTTCACTATTGCTTTCAGGTTTGATCGATTTATAGCTATTTGTTCACAGAAACTGAAAACTAAATATTGCACTACGAAAACAGCGACCTTGGTTCTGGGCTCGGTGGTTGTGCTAAGTTGCTTGAAAAATGTGTTCTGGTATTTTACATTAATGGACCGTTATTTACTTGAGACGTATGCCTGGTTTTGTTGAATTTCTGGAAGTAATTGGACTGCACGAATCTGGGCATCTATCGAATTCTCACATTATATACTAATGTTGATGTGTTCGCCGAGCTGTGAATTTGTGTTGCAGCTGTTTCGTCCCTGACTAGGTGACATCCTCAGTGCTTGGGATCCTCCTGTGAAGCGCTTCTGTGATCTTTTCTCTGGCATTTATAGGGGTTTGAATCTGCCACTTCCGATTGCCAGTTCCAGCTCTCTGCAAGAGTGGCCAATATATTGGGTCCAGGTCGAGGTGCTTATTGTTTGAATCTGTGAATGAGTGCCATGTCCCTAGGAACTCCCTAACTGTTCTCTGTTTGGATCGTCGTATAATAGTAGTGTTGTCCCAGTCAAACTCATGTTGTGAACACAGCGACAACAACGAGCACCCAAGGTACAAATCTTCGCATAAACTTTGAATTATATACTAATTACCAGCGTCCCATTTTTGTTTATTGTGTTATTCAATGCTCTTACTGTAAGGTAGGGTTTAGTGGCAAGCACAGCACCGAAGCTCCAACGTCGAAGTATTGGGGACTCTGCACGAGACGCAGAGATGGTGCAGAGAAAGAGGTCTATTGTTTTGCTGTTCGTTATCTCAGGCAATTTCATTGATTTGTCTTTATGCTGTATTCCATATGGAACCGTATGTCGAGGTTGGAACTAACGTTGATGTTTCTGCACAGTTTTGTAAATAAAATAGGTTTCATGCTCCAGTTCCCTAGCTGCTGCACAACCATATGTATTTATACTGTGACACAGAGAACCTTCCGAAAGCAAGTCAAAAATCTTTCGAAATCACCGTTTGTTTCAATAAATAATTTAATTACATGAGCTGAACATCGGAAGAATTTTCGGATTATGAATTCAGTCCGATTCCTAATACTTTGTAACATCTCTGCTAAACAACAGCATTGAAATAGTAAAATATTAGCATTTTTACAGAGCCATCTTTAAATACTGCACCGACAGCCAGAGAGAAACCAGAGATGAAAACCATGTTGAAGTTTTTGAGATTGAAATTCCTGAGATGCCTGTCACATTCAGAATACATACTTGAAGGACTTATGTTGTGGCTTTTTGGGTTATGTATTTTGGTGACCAGAATAATTTAAAGCATCTGCTGACATGTGGCATTTGAAAGTAGTATGGTAATCCATCTTGTCCCGTGTGTCCTGTTTTTCAGGGAAATTGTCAAAATTGGGTATAATTTCTGGAGCAAATGCCATCAACAAGAATGAATTCTATGAATCCAATGATTTTCCACTTTGAATAGGATTCAATGTTCAAAATATGAAGATAAGATCACATTTCAGTTCCCAGGTTTAGAATATCGAAACCAAGACGGTGAAACAGAAGCACAGCGAGAGACCATGAGAACAGATATAGCAGATCGTGAAACAACAGAGACATTGACGTGGCAATGGTAGGAGTAGAGAAGAACAATATTCAAAATTTACAAGCAAAGACTACTACAAAGAAGACAAGAAAATGGGAACAACACGGAGAGAAACAAAACACAAAATGGGTTAGTAAGTAAAAAAATGTAGTAACAGAATATAGACAGAATTTCCTCCTTAAAATTTATTGTGAACCTGATCGCATTTGCGTGAAGGCATGCTCAGCTGCCTAAGCTAAGATCGACTGTGCGGACGAATCAGGAGATACGTGGCTACATACTGACAATAATGTCTACAGAAAAACCCAGGCAGACCCCCTGAGAGAGGAATGGCTCACCAGCTATTGCCGAGGGTGCCAGGGAAAAATCTCCTGATATTTTTTGATCTCTTCCTTGCAGTTGGCTGATGCAAGCTTGTTCAATGATTCTCGATCAGTATTCAAGGAGGGAGCACTTTCCCATTCGGCATTGCATTAGGCAAACATAGAGATTGATAGATTCTTGTTGTCTGGATGAATTAAGGGCTACGGGGAGAACGCTGGTAAGTGGAGTTGAAATGCCCATCAGCCATGATTGAATGGCGGAGTGGACTTGATGGGCCGAATGTCCTTACTTCCACTCCTATGTCTTATGGTCTTCTGGTCTGATGACCCACACAGTGGCAAATATCACTGTACATAATAATTGCAAGCCCTGGATTGCCCTTTTCGATTGATACAGATTGGGGGCAGTTCACGGAAGCATCATGAAAAGAACTTGTCATTACTTGGAACTATTACTGGTGTGCATATTCCATAATATTGCAGAGTTTAGCGATGTCAGAGAGGATGAAAAGAATATAGCAGAGAGAGAAAGATGTGTAGACATAATTGCATGCATTTTAATCATATCTGGACATGTCCCGAACAACAACTGACCTAACACCACTTGAATCAATGACAGTCAAAACTATGAAATTATTGACAGCCGAGTAATTGGAGGGTCTGTCTTAATAACACAAAATCTCATGTTCCAACGAAATCTGGTTGCGTCAATCTTTTGCAACATGGAGTCGAGGGACAACTAACTGCGAGGGGGTGTGGAGGCGAAATGGATTGCATAAGTTAACCAACCAAATAGATAAGTGGAAGATATGGTTACTGTTTGCGTCGCCCGGATGGAATGGAATTTTCGGTAACTTGGGCAGAATCATGCTAAATATTTATGAAAAATGACACATGCAAATGCACATGATAGAGAAGTTATAGGTCAATCACAGTTTTTTTTCCCCTGGTGGAACTATGTGTGACAACAAATGACAATTGCATAAATAGATCACATGACTATTTGCCAGATATGTTGAAGCATATCAGAGTAAGGTTTGTTTTGATGATTCCCGTAATAAATACCGGGACAGAACTGTGCCTTCATTGTCAGATGAAGAATGTCGGCGGTATCCAAAGAAATACCTTTCTTTGATATAACCTCTGAAGACAGAAATACAACACATTGAACTGTAACATTGTGTGGGGTCATTTATTTTGGAACGCAAAGAAAGACAAAGACATACCAAATATCCACACCAACTCTGACTGTGAGATGTAGGTATATGTAGATTTAACCGGACTGAAAGGAGCATGCTGGAATTCAGCCTCGCCGGCAAAGGCTTTAATCTCTCAACAGATGGAGGAAAGAATACAGTACTACCGAAATACTATGTAGACGTGGACGCTGAAATTGTTCTATGCCGTTTCCTACATTTCATTCACTCTCCGCATATCACTTACTGTAGGCCAGTTTCAGATAATGCACATCAAGCAACCGAAAGTTGGAAAACTGGAAGTTCCTACAGGGTCTGACACACTTAACGACGTGCCTGTAGATTTTACAGAAATGGAAGCAGCTCCTATTCTACATTTAAGTGAATAATGCATTACAGACGATTGGTCAGAGAATAGATTTGTACCATTAGTTACAAGGAAAAATTAAGTTCTCGATGAAGACATAGGACCAGAATTACAGAAAGAATTATGGTGAGATAATGTATGGGACTGAGGAATGAATGTCACGAAGCATCAGTGGATCAGGATAACATCTCATCCACTACTAGAATTTCAGATACTACTGAGCGTATCAGAGAGGACAGGCGTAAGTGAGGACGGCAGATGCTGAATAATAGAGTGAAGAGTGTGGCGCATGAAAAGCACAGCAGGCCAGGCAGCACACGAAGAGCAGGAAAAGTGACGTTTTGGGAAAAAGCCTTATATCAGGAATGGCGCAGTTAGCCGAGGGGGTGGAGAGATAAATGAGAGGTGAGGGTCTGGAGGAAAAGATGGTTGAGAATGAGTAGGGAGACGGAGGTGGGTGTAATGTTGATAAGTCAACAAGAAGGGTGGAACAGATTGGTGGAAAGGAAGGCAACAGCCAAGAGGGCGGGGCTGAGTTGGAAGTTTGGAGCTGGGATAAGGGGACAGATATGAAATGATGAAATTGATGCGATCCACATTGATGCTGTGGGGTTCGAGGGTCCCGAGGCGGAGAATGAGGCTTTCTTCCTCAAGGCGTCGGGTACTTAGGGAGTGGCAATACAGAGCGTCAAGGGCCTGTATATACTTGCTGAAATGGAGAGGGGAGTTGAAATGTGAGCCATTCTGAAACCATTCTTATAAAATATTATTAAAATGCGTTGTTAACAGTTGTGAGAATGTTCATTGGCATAATCCCAAGTAAACAAAGACTGTCTTATGATCAAAGGATACGCCTTTTGGCAACACCTGTTGGAATTTTGAAAAATGTGGAATCATTTCAGTGAAGGAAATAGTATTCTTAAGGGTTTGACAGGTAAACGCTGAGAGTATTTCTCCCCACATCTAAGAATTTCGAATCAATGGACTGAGACTCAAAATACATTTAGGACGCTTTAAGACTGTGACAAGGAGGAAACTGTTGTCTCAGAGGTTTGTGTACATTTGAAAGTCCATGCCACACAGAGTTCGGGTGCTCGCTCCTTGTGTTTATGTGAGGGTAATGTCAAGATATTGTTGACCAATAAAGGAATAAATGGTTACCGGGAAAAAGTTGGAAGCTGTACACGAAGAATGTCGAACAGCCATGGTCATATTGAACTGAGCGTGCTGCATGACACGAATGGTCTAACACTTCACTTATTTCTTATGGTTTTATGGACTCCTGTAAATGAACATAATGAAAAATCAGCGTAGGCAACAAAAGCCAAATGCTCTCCTTCTGTTATAGAGTCATAGAGACATACAGATGTACAGCATGGAAACAGACCCTTTGGTCCAACCCGACGATGCCAATCAGATAGTCCAACCCAATCAGCCCAACTGCCAGCACCCAGCCCATATCCCTCCACATCCTTCCTATTCACAAACCCATCCAAATGTCATTTAAATGTTGCAATTGTACCAACCTCCACCACTTCCTTTGGCAGCTCATTCCATTGTCATACCACCCACTGTGTGAAAACGTTGCCCCTTAGATCTGTTGTATATCTTTCCCCTCTCACCTTAAACCTATGCCCTTTACTTCTCGACTCCACAATCACAGGAAAAAGACTTTGCCTATTTACCCAATCCATGCCCCTCATAATTTTGCAAACCGCTCTTAGGTAACCCCTCAGCCTCCTACGCTTCACGGAAAACAGCCCAGCCTGTTCAGTCTCCTAAGATAATTCTAATTCTCCAACTCTGGCAACATTTTTGTAAATCTTTTCTGAACCCTTTCAAGTTTCACAATAGCTTTCCCATAAAAAAAATCAGAATTGCACGGAATACTCCAACAGTGGTCTAACCAATGTCCTGAACAGCCGCAACATGACCTGCCATCTCCTGTACCCAATAGTCTGATGAATAAAGGATAGAAGACAAATTCCTTCTTCACTATCCTGTCTACCTGCGACTTTACTTTCGAGGAACTATGAAACTGCTCTTCAATGTCTCTTTGTTCAGCAACACTCCCTACGATTTTACCATTAAGTGTAAAAGTCATGCGAATGCTTGCTTTCCCGAAATTTAACACCTCGCATTTATCTGAATAAAACTCCATCTTCCACATCTCAGCGCTTTGGCCCATCTGGTCAACATCGTGCTGTAATCTGAGGTAACCCGCTACGCTGTCCATTACAGCCCTACTCTTGGTGTGATTTGCAAAGGTACTAAATGTACCTCTTCTGCTCGCATCCAAATCATTTATATAAATGACGAAAAGTTGAGGACCCAGCATCGATCCTTGTGTCACTCCACTGGTTTAAAGGCTCCAATCAGAAAAACAAACTTCCACCACCTCCCTCTGTCTTCTACCTTTGAGCCAATTCTGTATCCAAAGGGTTGGTTCACTCTGTATTCCATGAGATATAACCTTGATAATCAGTCTTCCATGAAGAAACTTGTCGAACGCCTGACTGAAGTACATATCAATCACATCTACCACTCTGAACTCATCCAACCTTTTGAAAATTCACGGACGATGCCTTGCTGTTCAGGTTATAAATAATGCTCCATCAACTCCATCAACAGACACATCGACCTGGACCCCATATACAAACCACTACAACGGACAGCTGAAACTGACACCCGGAAGCAGCAAGAGCAAACCACTATAAATACCGGAAGAAACATCAAAGAAGCGCTTCACAGGAGGCTCCGCAGCACTGATGATGTCCCCTAGCCAGGGGACGAAACGTTTGCAACAAAAACTTCCAGCACGGCGAACAGAACCCCAACAACGGACACCCGAGCTACAAATCTTCACTCAAACTTTATAAATAATGCTATCCCGCTAACTGACAGAAACCTTGAAATTAAATCAAGCACAGAAATTAATCAAGATAATGAAACTAAGACAACCACTGGTACGAAGACAGAAGCGCAATGCTGTATGTTTCTCGAAGCTTGTCCACCTACCTAAATGATGGGTAGGCCACGGTACCATTATGTCATGCATGCCTGGGAACCACATCATGAGAGGGACGTGTTTTTCATGGGAATTATACAAAAGAGATTTGCTAGGACCTTGCTTGGGGCTGGCGAGTTTTGTTTATGTAAAGAGGCTTGGCAGACTGGGATCATTTTGCTCAATACAGAGGAAATTGAGATAGGGATATAAAAGAGGTGTCCAAACGTCTGAGGGTTTATACATAGTAGATAGGAGAATGTTTTCATCTTGGTGCTGAGATCAGTCACAGGGTGCATTAGTCTCAGTTGGGGTAGAAGGCGTAGAGGACGATTGAGGAAATGAATAATCATGAAGTTGGTTGTAGAATGTGGGAGTCAGTACCTGTAAAAGTGACAGGACCATTTCTCCTTTATTGGCTGAAAGGATATTGAAACGGTGAAGATATTTCTTTTTTCTTTTCTGTGTTATACATGGTTCTGAACAATGGCTGCCAGTTACGTGTGTTTATGTGTCATGAATGTCAAAACGTGCAGCTGAATGCTCTCTACGGATGTTGGCTGAATTGTGATGCAGAGTGATGCAATGCAAAGCATACGTTCACTTCTTGTGATGGCTGATGTAATTATGACTGACGAAATGCAGCACTGTCCCCAGTGAGCTTTCAGCTCTTACAGCCTGTACCCCTCAGACATGCAGCACGGGACAGTAATTGGAACGAAACCACGTCCCACTCAGTTCCTGTGGCACCCAGTCCAGTAACTTGCTTCGTTTGGATGACTGGTAGTTGGGGAAGTCGGCAAAGCACGTTTTCCAGTGGACATGGAAGAAAGAGTTAGAGACTCTGATTGCATGGCATATTCCTGAGTAAGACAGGTATAGGGACACACACCCAAACACAGAACGAGAGAGAAAGAGAACATGACGTGGTATAAAAATGTGAGTGAGGAAGAAAATGCTAGAATGTACAGCAGTAAAATATAGCAAGTGGGAAGGAGAGTCAGAGAAGGGCCAGGCACCATCAGTTTACAAAGGGGGTTGCGGAAAAGCGGTCAGAGGGAAACTCAAGTCGACAATTGAGAGGTAAATGAAATATTGCAAAATGAAAACAAGGACGGAAAGTCCTTTAATCCAATTCACTTGAACCTGTCCCACGAGAAGTGGAAGTCATTCTGACCACATCCCAGTTCAAGCCAGTTGCAATAGCACAGGTGGTCATTCAGACCCTTCCTCTCTCGATTAACTTTTTTTTAAATACAAATGATTTGGACGAACAAAATGAGGTATGGTTAGCAGGTTGGCGGACAAGACCGAAACAGCTGGCATGTTGGTCAGTAAAGAAGGTTACCTCAGGGAGACTGACCAATTGGATTTATGACCTGCGCAGTAACTCATGGAGTTGAATTTGCTTCATTAAGAGATATTGTGTTTTATCAACAAACAAGGACAGGACATTTGTAATTAATGGGAGACAGTTAAAGATACATAAAGGGAGAGGGACAGACAGAGATAGGAGAATTGAGGGAGAGCGACAAGCAAAGGCAGAGACAGAATGATTGATAGTCAGAGTGACTGACAGTGAGATACAAAAAGAAACAGAGATGATAGCAATTATGAAGAACAATGAAGGGGGACAGCAGTCGTCTGAGTCTAAAATACAGAAATGCCAAAGAGTGCGTCAGAAGTCTTTCATTCCCTGACCACTCTCAAGATCATTCTGTGAGGCAAAACATCCTCCAGGATAGGACAAAAAATGACTGAGGTTAATCTTGTCGTTCGGAGAGAGGAGATGAGATAGAAGAGCATTCCAATTCCTATCCATCGTACATTGAGCAACTGAGTTGGCACTATCACACGGAGAGCACGACCGAATGTGAAGTATGACTTTAAGTGGGCAGCATTGCCTGAGATCGAGATGTTTCAGGAAATCGTACCTTTTGACGCGTATAAACGAAGCAGTGCAGCGTGGAGTCAGGAGCAACACACTCAATATTCCAACTTCCTCTTGAAAACAAGGGCCTGGCACTTGTAACAGTGGGGTGTGTGTGTGTGTGTGTGTGTGTGTGTGTGTGTGTGTGTGTGTGTGTGTGTGTGTGTGTGTGTGTGTGTGTGTGTGTGTGTGTTTGTGTGTGTGTGTTTGTGCGTGTGTGAGGTGCAGGTGCATCAGGGGATCTGGGGGAGGGGATGGTGGAATCTGATAATCCACCTCACTCACCTTAACCCACTTCCCTCTGTCGTACACCCTACTCCAAGTCGGTCACTACAGTCCACTTCCGTCAGACACTACATGCAACTCCCCCTCAGTCTCTTCATCCTACAGAACCTTGGCCATTACATCCCGCTCTCCTCTGTAATAACATTCAATTCCCCTCAGTTCATGAATCACAATCCCCATCGTTGCATTCTCCTCGCGACAATCTGTACCTCACACATGCCCAGATCACGACATTCCATTGCAACCATCCTAGAGCACCCAGACGAAACACAAACAAACACGGGGAGAATGGATAACATTCACACAGTCTGTATGTCTCGGTCTGGTATCGAACTGAGTCCCTAGGGCTGTGACAGAAACAGTTTTACCCCACTGAGCCCATACGGTTTCCAAATGCGGATGTCATTTTTCTTGTGCTCCTTGTAAATCTTGAAGTTTACACGGTGGAATTGAATTGTTTTATTGATGATCTATCAATATCTTCAATGAATAACTTTGAAGTCTGTTTTGACAATTGGTTTGAGTTAACTCTATACGAAGTCTGTAACTCGTGAAAATTTGTGCTGGACGGGCCTTGCAAAATAATTTATTTATGATTAACTTCGATAAAGTGCTTATAAACTAAAGAATGCTGGGAAATATAAGTCACACTAGACAAAAATGATGATGCTTATCTTGATGCTTCAAAATGCCAGACAGATTGGAGCTGTCCACAGATGGTTTTAAAAGAAATCTGACAGCGGCTGACCCTGCAATACGCAAATGAAGTTTAACATTTATGGAAGAATGGAATGTCACCATGGTAACAACCAGGAGCACCAAGTCTTCGCTCGACATGGAAGCGCCTCACACCTTTATTTGAAGGACGCAACATGTGCACAGCACTTACCGTAATGACCATCTAGGGGCAAGTTTGCCATCAGTGTGTGAACACCTGTTAAGCTCTGATTCATCGGTGTCGTCAAACTTTATCAATCCATTGGCAGATCGTCAAGGTCCTCCCAAAATAGAGCAAAGACTCGGAAGAATAATTATTGGCACAAAATCCCGCTCAGTTCGGTTACATGAACATAACCATCGAAAGTGTAGAAATCTCCTGGACCATCTGAATAAGAAGATATCGTATCTGGAACGCGGTCAAGTTCTAGTGTGATAGTATGTGATTATACATAGTAGTGTTAAAGCATAAGATATTTTGTAGAATTTATCATTAGTTTGGAGTACACTCTTGTGTTCTAAAATCAATTATATTAAATAGCTGGATATTATTTTGTACATAAGTCGAATTCCAGTTCTTCTCTCGGAGTAAGGGATAAAAACACTGTGTTGGAAATTGACACCGAGGTGGGACCACGATAAGAAGTGGACTTTGTTGCTACGACATCGCTTCGCCCCCAAACCTGATATCTCCGAAGAGTTTGCCTCAGCCAGTTGTTACAAACACGGAACTTTATTTTTTACAGATAAAGCCAACAGGTGTTTACTTCTCGTCCATCAAACAACTGTTTCCATGTTTTTTTTTGGGATGGTCAAGTAAAACATCGAAAAGTTGGTACAGACCCGATTGGATTCGAAACAAGGGAATAAGAAAAGCCGTTCCCTCAGTCCAATGCATCCCCAAACTAATTGTTAATGAATTTTAAATGACAGAGAAAGTACAGGAGCAGAGCATTGCTCATATACGATACAAACTGAGGCAGTATCTCAAAAAGAAAATACAGTCCTGCAGGGCAAAATTCTGTTGCAATGGTAAACCTGGGCTAGTATCCATCGGACAGAAGTCTTCCAATTAATCTACGAAATCTCAAGTGAAGCCCGTTTCTCAACTTGAGAAGCTTACAGCAATAATATACTGTTTAGGACAATTAATCAAAAGTTTTGAAAAAAAAATCCGTGCAGAATGAATGATCGCAAACTGGGAGATTGCCAAATTATTGTCAAAAAGCACTGCTCCGGACCACAGGAATCAAGCAAATCTTCTCCACATCGGGCAATTCTAATCCAATAATCCCACATGTGGCACAGTGGTTAGCACTGCTGCCTCACAGCGCCTGTAGACCCGGGTTCAATTCCCGACTCAGGCGACTGACTGTGTGGAGTTTGCACGTTCTCCCCGTGTCTGCGTGGGTTTCCTCCGGGTGCTCCGGTTTCCTCCCACAGTCCAAAGATGTGCGGGTCAGGTGAATTGGCCAAGCTAAATTGCCCGTAGTGTTAGATAAGGGGTAAATGTAGGGGTATGGGTGGGTTGCGCTTCGGCGGGTCGGTGTGGACTTGTTGGGCCGAAGGGCCTGTTTCCACACTGTAAGTCTAATCTAATCTAAAAAAATGTGTGAGCACATCAGGATATCCAGTGAGCAGTATTAGAGAAATAGGCCGCTGAGAAGGTAGTGACACAGTTGAAAAATAAATGTTCAGATATGCAGGCAGCAGCCAGAGACTTGCATCAGGCAGACAGAAGAAAGACCGTTTTGCATTCTGTCAGAGTCAGGAAGCGGAACACATTGCATGAGCTAGATTAGAGGAAGGATGTGAAATTATTGCATTCAGCCGGTCACTGCATTCTGCCATCCCGCCCCACAAATTGTAGAACAGGGAGCATTTACCGACATGAAAAAGGCAATGCTAACAGCGATAGTTTATAATACAGGGAACCCTGAAGATGTCTTGAGAAAGTGCATGTGAAAGAAAGGTTACCACCGGACTGTCTTTGTCAGTCATTAAAGTGTACATTTATAGTGTGGTTTACAGCAATTTACACAGGGTTCAGTTATGAGAGGCTGTCTCAGCCATGTGGGCTTGGATTATCGTATATCATGACACCGACGTCAGCAAGAAGACCAGTGTGAATTTTGATCCCACTAAGCCAAGCCACAATGAAGCTTTGATTCTGATGAGAATGTCTAGGGTGAGGGAGAAAAAATCCCATTAATTTAAGAAAAGCAAGGCAGAGAGTAGAGTGAGAATATTTCATTTCTGAATCTGCAGACAGTGTCCTGGGTGAAGAAATGAAATAATGGGGTAATTATTACCAGAGAAACGCAGTTCCACATAATCAGCCACAGTGAAAGGCATAGGGACATATCAGGCGAACACGTGGCAGGTAGCAAGTTTATATGCGGAGCTACGGTTACTTTGCATGTGACTGTCGAGTCCCTGTGCGGCGTTACTCCCAACTACATGTAGCAGCGACCACGGCAGATGCACAGGTGATAGAAGGAGTCATAACTTCCATTACAAGGCAATATTCGCAATTTACACTCCATGCTTTAGGCACTTACCAAACTATACAACATGCAATCCCAACCTGTGAGGCATCCGTATGATAATGCCAGGCTTCTGCCTCCCCAGTGCTTCTGCAGAATGAAGTGGAAGAATATATGTATACCAGCGGTAAATGGAGAGGAAATAATTTCTTTTCAGATACTGCAGGTTCCCGCTGAATCCTGAACACTTCGTGATTTAATGATCAACACAGCTACTCTCACCACTTTAATACACGTATGGTGGATACCACTGTTCTAGAACAAATTGCAAGACCCAAATCGCGCGTAACACAACTTCAAACCTTACTCTACTGCCACGAAAGTGATGTACTTCACTCACTGCCACCGACAACAGTTTCCACGTTTAATGAACCTCTGGATAGTTAAATTGAGTTAATACGAGATACTCTAAGAGATTGATTTGACTGACTACCAACTAACAACATGCATATGTCACATTTTCCCGACTGGCCTGAAATAATACCATTTCCAGATATCGTCCTGACAGAGAGGCAGATGGAACATGCCTGAGTCATTATGAAGCACACGCCAGTCGGTGTACCTATCTCGTGGAAACGTGTAAATACAAACCTAGTAAGAAATATGGGAGAACAGACAATCACATACTCTCAAATCGTAATTCCGGGTGTTCCGAGCAGAAGGATGACCAGATACAAACATGGGCAAAGGCAAGATTCAGTATGTCCACGCCTCCGGAGACAGATGATTTACAACGCACTATTGACTCTCTGCTGGAGGTCATGAACAATTCCTAGAGCAGCAGACCTTACAACACAAAAGCCAACTTAGTTTGAGAGGGCAGTGGAATATCGCCTTCAGAACAATCGTAAACCTTCAAGTGTGCAGCAGACATGAAGCCCCATCGCACCCTTATTTGAAGAAAGACAAGTGCACGCAGTAATGGACACTTGGGCTCTACCCTGCCAGCGTGCCAAAGCATGGTTTATCTGATCCATCAGGGTGATCGAACCTGATCGAACCACCCGAAGACACTCAAGACCCGTCCAAAATGCCGTGAAGACTATAGAGTAAAAGAATATTGCACCACCATCTTAGGATCAGTAACAGAAGATATAACTGGAGAGTGGTAACTATTGAAGAACTACCAAAAGCAAAGATTACTTTGAAACCATCGGAAGAAGAACAACGACATTATTACGTGAAGCTCAGCGAGGTTTTCGTGTGATGGAACATGATCATTAATGTTAACTTCGAACATAAAATAGATTTGTGTTATGCACCGTCAGTTCATCATTTATTCATTGCATTATTGTTTCTGTTAAACGAATATTATTGTTTTAGTGTCATTCAGAGTCCACTCAGTTTTTTTGTTGGCTATAACATTTTAACACACTGGTTAGCAGGAGCAACACTGTTTATTTCCATTTTTGTCTCTCTGTGTTCCAGCTTGTAGTTGTTCTTTTCCTCTTCAAAGTGACAGAGGCTCTTTACCATTTACTTTCAATTTTTCGATGACCCTGTTTTCTCTTCGACCCTTTGACTGTTGATATCTGAGAACTGCTGCCAATATTCATATGAATCTCGAAGTTGCAATGTCCTCTTGCTAATTGAAACCATTTTTAGTGTTTGCTTCCTCCCCCACGATTATTTTATTACCCCCACAATCAGTGCTTCTTTCACTGGTGAAATGATTGTTAGTTGTTTGAATACTTTATGCAAAAATAGCTTACAATGGGGTACTGAGCTTCTGTCTGAACTTGGACATAATGACACACAGACAATAATATTCATGCAGCACCTCGCAGCAGAAATATGTTTTTAAATGTACATTCATCAACACGACCGAAAGGATCATTAACATCAAAATAATACAAAATATACCGATAATATATGCCACAAATACATGAAGCTGTCAGATGCAGAGAAGAGTAAAATTGACACTGCCTTCGACTTTCCATTTCGGAGTCAGTGGAATTCTCTCCCACAATCTGACCCTGCAGATGCATATGCCCTCTACTATTTCAGGCAGGAATTTGGGAGTTTAATGTGGTTGAGAAGATTGTAGCAGTTGGAGGATGTTCGATAGATGGTGATGCGTGAAAAATCTGGAGAGTGTTATGGAAATATGATGATGGTCGAAAAGTGTGTTTTAAAGATGTGCACTGTTGCACAGAGATTCAAACAATGGAAATGCTGCAGAGATGTTTTGATTGATTTTATTTATTGATTGATTTGTTGATGAGAGTTGACTCACTTTTTCGAATGCGAAGGTTCTTGTTGGTTTCAAGCATATGACAGAAATAGCAAGAGCCAAAACGGACAGAGGAGATTAAAAGTACAATTGGAATTGTAGCAGAATATGTGGTACAACATCGGGTAGGGAGGATCCGTGGAAAATCGAGGAAAGCAGAGATTAACATATTTAATTCAGCTTAATAAAAAAACAAAAGTCTGAGTGTTAGTGTTACGAGTAGGGAACTGAGTGATCTCAAGAGCAGACAGCTAACGACTGACGACTTTTGCTGACTACCATATCCTCCATAAAACATGAAATGAGCGCGCACAAGGAAAAGTCAATGTAATACTCGTGTCTGGGCACAGCACTGGAATGGTGGAAGTGGTCGGGCTGACACAGGAACGGAACTAACGGACGTGGTAGGGTTGAAAACGGTAATGTTGACCACCATACGTTTTCCTTCGGCACAAGTGTGATTTGCCTGTAAATTCTTCACCCCGAACCGATTTAAGGGGGTGGGGGGCATCATGGAATGAGTAAATCATCATCAATCCAAGTGTGCATGTTCGTCAGGCCTTGTTCTGAGTTTGTGGCTGCTCCTTCTTCTTCTCTGTTCAAGAATCAACTCTCTCATGCCCTGATCCTCAATTGTTTTTTTCCAAGATGGACAATCCCATCGCTTCACACTAACATCCCATAATCTGACTTGGGCGGAGGGACAGGAAAAGCCACACGACTAAAAAGAATTAGCCTGATTGGCATGGGTTAAAGGGGTACAGCTCAAGAAAGTTTGGTATATTTCACGGGGCAAATAAATGGAGATGGAGAGTATGAAAAAGTCAGGATCGCAGAAGGTACGGCGAAATCTGAGAGTTTATACTAACAAGCTATCAAATTAGTTGGCAACATAGATTGAAATTGTCAGGTATGATGTTGTGAGCAACACAGAGACGTGGCCGCAGAGGAATCAAACTGCGAACTAAATGTCAATATATAGTTACCAATAATAAGAAGACAGTAAGAGGTTCGTGTTGCCATAGAAGAAATGGAATGAAATCAAGAGAAAGACACCGTGTAGAGTCAGACGGCGTAGAATTTGTGAGTTCAGTGGAGAACTGGAAAGGTGAAAAGGCCATGATGGGATTCATGCTCAGACCTCCTGGCAGCAGTGAGGATGTGGGGAAGAAGATAAATCAGGAGAAAGGAAAGGCATGGGGAAAATTCACGATTGCAATAACAATGGTGTGTTTCATGTGCATGTGGACGAGGAAAGTTAGTTTGCTATCAGATCTCAAGAAAATATGCATTTGGATGGGAATATGAAAAGGAATGGATGGAGGGTTATGGGCTGGATGCTGACATTTGGGACTAGATTTGGTTTGGATATCTTGTCAGCATGGACGGTTGGGACTGAAGGGTATTTTTTCTGTGCCGTACATCGCTATGACTATGACACTATAATTAGACAAAAAAGCCTGTTTTGCAGTGAAGAAAAATCTTTGCAGCTTGTACCATATTTGCTTCCATAAAACAAAAGTTTATTTCCTGTACAGGTGTGAGGAGCCGTAAATCAAACCAGTGTAGGTGGATAAGAGACTATCGATCCTCCTTCATGTTCTCCCCTGCAGGAGACATGCTAACAGCTCTCCTGCACTGTTTACATCTGATCAAACGAAGGTCAGTGCTGGTGCCTTGATCAGGTTCGGCATGAATGACGCGTCTTGTTAACTTCAGCTCTCAATTGATTTCAGTTCAACACTGAAATTGTTCAATATCCATTGCTTATAAAGAGGAGCTCATTTAGATGATGCAACATAATGGCTTCAATGCAATTTAACAGCCGTGATCTCTCTAAATTGCAGAGTCAGAGCAAGGAGGTAAATGGTATCATGCCCCTCAAATTTCTAATATATATCTGCCCATCCAGGTCTCTATGTGTCCTAGAGCCCCTATTGTGTTGTTCTTTGGTGCATCTAGTCATTTAGTCATTCCTGCCACAGTCACTGCTTCTTATTGGCTCAATAGAGTTTGGTATCCAACAGCGGCTGCCAATGTTTCTCCAATTTGGTTACTTTGTATAAAGTATTTCCAACTGATAACATCTCTTGGGAATTCATGTCAACCTCGAATCAATGTTTGTAAACCATGATCTACAACATCTCGCAGTTTCAGTGCTGCTATCAGTTGATTTGTTTACAAGTTAGTTGAATATTTCATGTAAAAATAGCTTCCAGTGGGTTCCTGAGCTTCTCGCGGAACCTCGGAAGAGATGCCACGTAGACAATGGCGCTCGTACAGCAATTCAAATTCCGCAGCATATATGCAACAACTTTAAATGTATATTCACCATCACTATCTAAAGGATCATCAACATCGAAGTAATAAAAAATATACCACAGCCACATAAATATGAAGCTGCCAGATATGGCGAATAGTAAAACCACACACTGTCTTCTGCTTTCCATCTCTGAATCACTAGAATTACCTTCTTTACTCTGACCTTTCAGTGCTTTACGGACACGACTGGCGACTATAATATGTTTCACTGTCAGAGCATTGAGGAACAGAATTAAACCAAAAGGTAGCATTGGGGTGAGGATCTTCTCAAAGTTGTTAAATCCTTTCCACACAGGGTCATCATTATAAGCATCTTTATTTGAACAGTACCATGGTACATTGTTAATTATCTCATCGGGTTCAAATCTAAAGTAAATTGGAATATTTTTTAAACACAGCAGACTGCCGGTAGTTGCCAAAACCATAGTTGCAGTTTTCTCAGTGCAGTATTTGGTTTTGAGTTTCTCACAACAAATGGTGACATATCGATCGAAGGTAAAAGCGACGGTGAACCAGACAGAACAGTCTATGGCGACACGACGCAGGGCATAGCGAACACTACACACCGGAGTGATGTCCAGGAACGATGGTGGGAAGTAATCATTCTTGATTTTGCTCAGTATGATCTCAATAATAACGACCAAAAGATCTACTGTTGCCATAGCTAGAAGGTAGCGAGTGGTACAGGCGGAGATTCCACACCTTCCCCGAGCCAAAATTGCAATTGTCACTAAATTGACTGGAAGAGAGAGAAGGATAGAGAAGCGAAAAATAATTGGAAAACATAAGCATTCATCATTTTGAGTCTTTGAGTTAAGAGTTACATTTCAGCAACACAAATGTTTGTGTGGAATATTGTTAGAAGACCGATAATCTCAATGAACACACCTTTGACACACACTGCTCCTTCAGATTCAACGCAAATGGGACATGAACATGAAGCAGGGTGGTTCAAAGAGAAAAAAATACAGATAAGACATTGAACGAGAAATAAAATCATGAGTGGTTGATCAACTTCCCTGTGCATCCAGAGCAATTCCCTAATATATTACACCCTTTATTAAATTTGAGCCAATTCATGAAAAAGGGGAGCCCTCTCTTCGCTGTGAATTCTACCTCAAATATCACAATACCAATTGTTCTTTGAATGTTCCCTATGATTTGGCTGTTATGACGGATCATGATTTCAGGACACTATGGAAACAGAAATAAAATGTATTGAACTACTTCAGCTGGCCAAAAAGAACAGTGGAGTTTGATTCAACAAGGCTAATAATATACTTGCGAGACCTTTAGTACGCAGTCTATTGTAAGGGATTCAAGTCCGAAGTGTTCTGGAGAAATTGGTGAAGGGGTCTCTAATATCTGCAAGAATCTCACTCTACATAGAACATGCGACATTGAATAGTACAGTATTGTACAGGCCATGCCGCCTCGATGTTGTTCAGACCGTTTATTGTCCTCTAAGATCAAACTAACCTGTGCACCTACATTTCACTGTCATCCATGTGCTGGCCCAAGAGTCGCTTAAATATCCCTAATGAAACTTCCACCGCTACTAGTAGTGACATTTCGCATAAAAACTACTCTCTGTGTAGAAATCTACTTCTGAAACCTCACCGAAACCTTATCCCAATCAGCTTCAAATAATGTCCCCCCATGATGGCAATTTTGTCCCTGTGAAAAACGTGTCTGGGTATTCATTGGATCAATTCCTGTCTTCATCATGTATACATCATTCAAGCCATCCCTCAAAATTTGTGGCTCCATTCAAAAACTCTGCAGTACCCTGAAACTGTCTTCTCAATACATGTCTTCCTGTCCAGTTAAAATCCTGATAAATTTCCACTGTACCCTTGCTAAAGCTTCCACATAATAAGGCAACGAGAACTAAACATCATATGGCAAATGTTGCCTCACTACGGCTTTATAGAACTGCAGCCTAACGTCGCGACTCGCACACTCAATCCCCCGCTAATGAAAGGCAACAAACACAAGCCTTCTTAACACATCTATCAACTTGAATGACAACTTTAAAACGAAGAAATTAATCCAATTTGGAAACATTGCAACTTCAGATTCAACATCATTCAGATAAGTGAATAATGAAGGATAACGCAGTGAAATATCTTGAAATTGCTCAGGCACTTGGAAGCTGGTCCTGTAAAGTATATTTGGACATGAGATCTTTTGTAATACTAGTGTCCACGAGAGAAGGTAATAAAAATATTTTTCTAAAAGAATTCAAAGCAGAATATCATTTGCTCTAAGGTTGCGTAGCTACCACTTGAAGTAGGGAAATGAGAACATTTTATGAGAAGGCAAATAAACCCTGAAAGAATTTTGGATATTGTAAGGAAAAATCAAAAGCAACTATTTTTGTAAAAGCTCAGGCGGTCTGGCTGCATATGTGGAGGCAGGTTAGAGTTAAAATTTCTGGTCCAGTGAACCTTCATCAGAACTGAGGAAGGCTGATGTTGATCATCAGCTATACCCGAATGGTAGGTGACGTTTGTATGGTTGGAAGAGCAGGAATAGAGATGGGGCATAATGGAGCATGAAGACAGTCACAATCCAATTCATCCAGATGACATGTTTCATGCTCTAAAAACTGTCACATCAATGTTTGGTTTGAAAAATCACGCGTAGTTTATTCTGTAATAAGTAATTTCATTCAAGGCACAATAGTTACCAGGTCTTTGATCAGGAAATGAGAATATACAGCATCATGTCCAAAACGTGACTTCGCTCAGAGTCACTACAGAGCGGCACACCACGTCCATGCAAATAGACCCTGAAGGATAGTCCACTGAGCACACAGTCATTGGGATAAGGCGTCGCAAACCAGTCAGGCAAACAGCTTCAGAGTTAATGGTCTCCGTGTGAAAGCGGTGTGGTAAAGAGAAGCATTAACATTTGTGAGGGAAACTGTTCTGATACAGCGGATGATAATGCTTAAAAATCTCGGGCCTCAGAGCCATAACTACCTGGGGAGATCACAGGATTTATTTTTCATTTTCGCTTTTGCTGTCGAGTCAGTCAACGGTTGTGTTCACAAGAGTCTGGCAAGCATTCCACAACAAAAAAAAACGCTGTGCAAGTGCATTTCTCTTAAAATGAACACAATGCAAATATCAGGTGGAAAGTTTCAACATTTATACAATGCCGTCGTACAGGCACCTCAACCTCAGTGAAGACTGAATGTAGCTTTCATGTTCATCTGACATGTTCCGAAAAGCGTACCGTTTTGCAAAATTTCCTCAAATTCCCAATGGTATGTCCCAAGGTTACCCACTGAAGTCTTGAACTAGGCTGCAATTAAGTTAGTACTTGCTCGTTCACCTTGTAGGTTTCACAGAGTCGAATGTGTAGTCTTAGCTATTATCAATTCTGTTGTTTAAGACCTGTTATCACTCTTGTGCTTCTGTCTGAATGGTCCTGTTTATCTCCTTACTTCTGCATTCAAGGCAAGAAATACTGGAGCAACCGTCTGCTTCGTCAAATAGCGACATATTTATTCAAATTCTCCAGGTATTCATTTATTGCTCTATTTTAATTTTTTTTTGTCAAATAAATCAATTCGGAATGTATCTATGACCCATCAATAACTGAAATAGGAAATCAAAGTTTTCTTCAACGCTACCACTTTACACTTCCACATAATCCTTACAGTAGCATTTGCCTTTTTAATTTTGATTGGCTGGTGATATATTAAACATAAAAACACGAAATGGAAAAGCTTTGAAACAGTTGAAGCAACAGCAAATAAGCGCACAACTAGCTCAAGGACGTCAGAAACGAAACGATGTTTCAACTAACGTTATTACTCAGATGATAATGGTACAGACGAGGTTAGGCATAATGGAACAGACTGAACAATTATCACCACTAACCTGGAAAACCAATTGCGCCTAGTATAACGTAGAATATTTTCCTCACTGTTTGAATTGGACGATGCATTTTCAGTGCGAATAGACTTGCCACGTTCTTCTGCGGACAATCCCCCTAAATTCTATTCTGAGATGACCGATTTGTAAGGCCTTAATTTTATACCCGTTCGCAGATCCGCAGGGATATTAGTGTTGCAATATCCAACTGTTGTTTTTCTTGAAAACCTGGTCAAAAAAAAAGATGACAGCACCTGACATAATCCCCCGACACAGGATTATGTGCACTGTGAGGAATGAATTCGAGAAAAAAAAAACCCTTCATGACGGGATACAATTGGTCCCATAAAGTAACTAACCAGAAATGGCAGGGAGGTTGAAAAAATGCAAATGGTCCTTTGTACAAGTTCATTCCCAAGATTGGCCAACGCATCGTATCAGTGATAATTTTCCCGCAATGACCATTGAATGAGTTAATTATTACCATAAGAGGATACACGCAGACCTCTTTACTGAATTCAGGAGTATCCCAGCTCTCTTTAGATGTAGGGAGTCTATTGAATATTTCATAATGTCATAGTCAGCAAGACGGAATGCCAACTTTTGCACGGTCTCGTTCAGATCTGTGTTCGTGAACTCAACCAATCTCTCCCCCTCTTCATCAGTTTTCATGTTGGAAGGCTCCAGCAGTAAAGAGCGACTTTGAGAGACTGAGAGGACAGATGTGAGTACAGGTCATCACGAAAAAGAAAGTGCAGGTCAGTTAAAGTATCTGAAGGACGATGAATCCCCATGACTGGACCGATTGAATCACAGAATTCTAAACGAGATAGATAAGGAAGGTGCTGAGGCATTGCTGGCGATCGTTTTCGAGAGGGGAGGAGATTGCCAGATGATTGGAAAATGACTAACGTAGCAGCCTTGCATATGGAAGGACGTAACCAGAAGACAGAAACTGACGTGGGTCAGTGTGACCTTGTGTTGGAAACATTTTGGAGACTCTTATTAAAAATAAGATGGAGGAGTAGTTGAAAGTGCCATCCAAACTTGAACGTTAAAGTAGGGCTAAGAAGTTACAATTTTAATGGCGGATGTAATGCTCGACAGGAACATTAGAATTATTTGAGAAAGTTACAAACAAGTTACGTAAAGGACAGCCAGTGCATGAGATTTCTTTGCAGTTGTTCCAATTCCTTCTAATTTTCCAAAATGTGTAGGTCTGGTGGGTTGGCCGTTCTGAAATGGCCTTAGTGTTGCGGACTGTGTCGGTTATGTGCATTAGTCATGGGAAATGGAGGCTAATAGGGACTGGGCCATCTTATCATTCAGAGCACTGGTGTGGACTTATTGGGCCCACGGCCCTGTTTCACCCTGTGGGGATTACATGACCGTGATGTAGTACTTGCCACCTGGATAAATGGGTGCAGTTCCAACAACACATGAATATATTCGACAGAATTAATTCCGAATCAGGCCTCCATGATTGACAAGTTGTACCATCTTCAAGGTACACTGCAGAAATTCATCACGGCTTATTCGCCCACATATTCCGAAATGTAAGCCATTATGCTCTCTCGGGAAAGTGGCCGCAGTTATATGAAAATATCACGAATAGGGATTATTATCCTCACTCACCACGCTGCCGTGAAATTGCATGTCACTCCTTTAATGTTACTACGGCAAATTTCGTGAAATGTCCCCGTGACAGCAAAGTCGTTGTCTGTACTCCACTTGGAGTTGAGCATTTCATAAAGGCTACTCTCACTACTACTTTTTTCAAGGCAACTAGGAAGGGCAATAAATACTGGGTCCACCAGCGGCGTTCATATTGCAAAACTATAAACCATTCAACTACCATAAATTTCCTGGAGGAATTGGCGGTTTCATGAATTCTGTGATACTTAATTGGACTGTGATTGATTATACACAAGAGGCTGTTGTGTTAGTGAGGGCATATTGAGATTTGGCGGACGAGTGTTGGGGTAATAACGTTTGGATTGGCCACTGCTGTGTTCCGCTAAAGGTAATGGGGACATCGAGATGGATCATCACAGAACTCCTATATTTTGAAGCCTAATGATCAAAAACATACTTTGAGTACATAGGTAAACTGCCTTATAGTAGATAAATAAAGTATCTGAAGTTTTAATGAACCAATCATTTGATGATTATGTTGTCAAGCCTCGGACAAAAGTTTGCATATGTCATCTTGCAATGTCTGGCCTCCATCTCAGCTCCTCTGTGGCCCTGGTGCACCTCTTTGCCCGATGCATCGATAGTTCACTGTAAAAATATAGTAACTTGTGCATTGATTAACTGCCTCTGTGATTCGTTGCTCATTAACGAATATTCAAGAGAACAGAACCCCTACTCCACAGAAGCAGCTCATTCAGCCAAACAAGTCCACAGCGTTCCTCCAAACAGCATCCCACCCGAACAATTCCGCTACCATTTGCTCTACATTTCTCATGTCTAACGCAGCTAACCGACAAGTTCCTGAAGATTATTAGCAGTTTAGAATTGAAATTCCCCCAACGTGAACACCTTTGTACTGAGACAAATGCGGATGGGTATCCACAGATTTTTGGATGCGACGAGTTTAAAATAATAATAAAAGCTTTCGTTGTTTTCCCTCCACTTATGATGTTTCAATGTATAATTATTAGATGTTTGAGGACTTGGATTAGCATTGGGGGAACCTGGAGCTGAAATCTCAGTTTTTGGTATATCATGCTTGCTTTTCTTCACGTGTGAATGTCATTTTAAAATTTGCTAAGAAAACACCATTTTAAAGAAACCATGAGAATACAGCCTAATGCGAAGCAAGCACTTGTTTTCATAATTCTTTCCATACCTTGGGTTTTACGACCTGTATGTTTGAAGAAGAGGGGCAAGACGAAAAATTCTCGTGCCATCAGATAGACAATATGACATTTGAACATAATGGTTTCATCACAGAGCAGTCGTCCATAGGTCAGAGGCCGACAAGAGGACACCTCAAAATGGTGTTTTCAGTGGCGAAGACAAACTGGTTCTTACGGCTCATGTTAAGTGAGATTGAACTGTTTGTGAACTTGTTATAATAATCGGGGAGAGACATTTACCTAATAACTTTAGAACGAACGGGAAGACAATTATTTCCTAAAACGAGATGGATTGAAGACATGCCAGTGGCAAAGAATATTAAACATGGTCATTGGGGGAACTTATGGTGACATCCGAGTTTCTGCAGATGTGTTGGGTAGGCTAAATTATATTCAGGTGGACAGATCCCTATGACCTAATGGGATCTTAGGTTGCTCAGGGAGGAAACAGAGTAAATAGCTGTGGCTCAGAGATATCTTTGTCGCATGCTTAAACACTGTTGATGTTGGAGGACGGGAGGATTGCTCATGTTGTTCCCCTGTACAAGAGTATAGAAGGGATATTCCAGGTAACGAGTGACCAATAAGCCTCAGATAACTAGTGTGAAGGTTGCTGGAGAAAGTACTGAGCGATAAAGCATATTTATATTTGGAAAATAATGGACGCATCAGCATAGGCAGCATTTTTTGCGTAGAGATGTGCCTTAACAACATAATAGAGCTCTTTGAGGAATGAAGGGCTGCAAGATGTCGTAAACATGAACTTTAGCGAGGCATTAACAAGGCTTCCCATTGTAAACTCATGGAGAAAGTGAAGTCACATGGTGTACGGTGTGTTCGACCTAGGGGAATAAAGTACGAGTTAAGCAAGAGGATACAGAGAGTGTTAGATGAAGTGAGTTTCTCGAAATGGAGAAAGGTGACCAGTGGTGTTCTACAGGGATCAATGTTAGGCCACTGTTGTTTGTGAGATACATACATGATCTGAAAGAATGTATTATCAGCAACTTTGCAGATGACACGAACATTGGTGGAGCCGCAGACAGCATATGGGAAAGCCAAAGAATATAGGAGAATACAAATAGACTGGCGAGGTGGGCGAACAAATGGCAAATGGAGTTAAATCCAGGCAAATGTGAGATGATGCATTTTGGGACAGAACGATACTATAAACGAAAAAGTCTACGGAGAAGTTGATGATCAGAAAGGTGTGGGAATTCAGGACGATTTTACACTGATAGTGACTGCACAGGTGCATAGAGTTGTCAAGAAGGCATATGGCATGCGTATCTTCATCGGAAGTGATATTGAGTATAAAATCTTGCAGGTCAAGTTGAAATTGCAGAAGAATTTGGATTGGCTGCATTTAGTATATGGTGTTCAGTTCTGGTTGCCACTTTGCCATAAGGATGTGGACGCTTTGGAGAGGGTGCAGACAAGGTTTCCGAGGGTATTGCCTGGTATCGAAGGTTGTAGGTATGAAGAGAGATTGAGTAGCTTTGGATTATTTCCATTAGAGATAAGGACATTAGCGGGGACCTGGTTGAGGAAGACAAAATCATGAAGGTTATATAGATAGTGGATAGAGAAAAGCTTTTTTTTTCCAGATGAGCGAATCAATAGCGAGAGGTCACGCGTTTAGGGTGAGATGTGAAAATTCTAAGGGGATAGACGAGGATAGAATTTCCCAAAGGGTGACAGGCGCTTGGGACACATTGCAAGGAGATGTAATAGCGGTAGTCACGGTAGTTTCATTTAAGGTGTGTCAGGACGGATACATGTGTGAATGGGAAGCAGAGGGATACTTATGTTGAGGGACCGGGCGGTAGATGTAGACAGTACAGTGGATTTGGATCGGCCCATTGTTGAAGGACTGATTGGCATGATTCTGGGCTATACGTTATATTTGTCCTCTTCTTTGCAGTGCTGTTTATTTGCGAAATAGATTATGTTTTCTTTTCTGAAAACAATCGCTCCAGCAAGCGACAAATGAAGATGAAAGGCTATTAAATCATTCGTTTCCATAACAAATGTTTTGTTGTTTTTCTGAAGATGCAATCGCACTATCTTGCTAACATGCTTAATGGGCAACCTACACTTAAAACTGAGACCAAAAATAAGCATTATAATGTATCAAGTGGAATTCTGTCTGATGTCCAAATTGATCAGCAGTGCTATGGGTTCTGATGATTAAATCTCCACCTATTCCCAGGAATACAGAATGTGAGAGTCAAACCATTGTGGAAACATGGAGTCCTACAATATCGAAACAGGCTGACAACATAACCTCCCCAGGTCTAGTCCCATTGACGAGCATTTAGCCCATATCCTTGTCAGTGCTTCTTATCCATCGTTCCGCCCAGAGGGCTTTAAACTGCTTGAAATGTACACACTTCCACTACTTCTCTGGCAGTTCACTTTATACGTGCACCAACGTTTCCGAGACAGCCAAGAAGTCTGCAGATGTTGTGGTTCTGTTCGCCGAGCTGGAGGTTTTTGCTGCAAACGTTTCGTCCCCGGGCTAGGAGACATCATCAGTGCGGTGGGAGCCTCCTGTGAAGCGCTGCTGATGATGTCTCCTAGCCAGGGGACGAAACGTTTGCAGCAAAAACTTCCAGCTCGGCGAACAGAACCACAACAACGGACACCCGAGCTACAACTCTTCAATCAAACTTTAAGTCTGCAGATGTTATAGCGATATGAATGCAGGGCTGGACTGTGTAATAAGTTAGGAAAACAAGGCTGGAGATGTTACTGGGATAGGAAAGCAAGATTGGAGAGGTTACAGAGACAGAAAAGCAAGGATGGATATGTTCCAGAGACAGTAATACAAGACTGTAGATGTTTCAGAGATTGGAAAAACAAGGCTGGAGATGGTATAGCGATATCAATGCAGGGATGAATTTATTACACAGTTAGCAAAACAAGGCTGGAGATTTTACTGAGATAGGAACGCAAGACTGGATATGTTATAGAGGTAGGAAAGCAAGGCTGGAAATGTTGTAGATATAAGAATACAAGGCTGGAGATGTTGCATAAATAGGAGAGTATGAAAAATGTGTTGCTGGAAAAGTGCAGCAGATCTGGCAGCATCCAAGGAGAAGCAGAATCGAAGTTTCGAACGTAAGCCTTTGTTCATGAATGAGGAATGTCTGCCAAGCAGGCTAAGATAAATGGTAGGGAGGAGGGAATTGGATTGCTGAAGAAGGGCTTATGCCTGAAACGTCGATTCTTCTGCTTCTTTGGTGCTGCCTGACCTGCTGCGATTTTCCAGCAGCACATTTTTCAGCTCTGTCCTCCATAATCTGCAGTCCTCACTTTCTTCTATATAGAAGAGCATGCCTGGAGATGTTGTAGAGATAGGAAGTCGGGGCTAGAGATGTTATAAAGATAGGGAAGCAAAGGTGGAAAGGCTGGCAATGCAACAATGAAAGGAATGCAATGCTGGAGATATGACAGAAAGAGGAAAGCAAGGCTGGAGACGTTGCAGACATTGGAAAAGTTATGCATGTAGGGAAAAAAGTCTGAAAACGTTTTCGAGTTTGGAATGCAAGAATCGTGATGTTTTAGAACATAGAAAAAATACAGCGCAGTACAGGCCCTTCGGCACTCGATGTTGCGCCGATTCAAGCCCACCTAACCTACACGAGCCCACTATCCTCCATATGCCTATCCAATGCCCGTTTAAATACCCGAAAAGAGTGAGAGTCCACCACTGTTACTGGCAGGGCATTCCATGAAATCACGACTCGCTGAGTAAAGAATCTACCCCTTACATCAATTTTGGCGGTAGGAAATCAACGCTGAAGATCCTATAGAGCCTGGAGATGTTACAGAGATGTGTGTGTAAGTTTGGCGATGTCACAGTAAGGCTGGAGATATTAGGAAACTTGAAAGCAAAACTGGTGTTGTTTGGAGATAGGAAAGCGATTCTAGAGATGTTATAGAGATAAGAAGGGAAGTTTATTCATGTTATAGCAATAGGAATGCAATGCTGGAGGTATTACAGGGAGGAATGCAAGGTTGTATATGGTATAGAGATGGGACCGCAAGGCTGGGGATGATGCATCGATAGGAAAGCAAGTCTGAAGCTGTTACAGAGATATAAGCGCAAGACTGAATGTATTACACGGATAGGAAAGCAACGATCGGAATGTCTGAGAGACAGGAAAGCAGGGCTGCAGACTTTACATATATAGGAAGGCAACGCTGGAGATGTTACACTGATAGGAAAGCAACGTTGGATATGCTACAGATAGAGAGAAGCGGGGCTAGATAGGTTACACGGATATAAAAGCGAAGTTGGTGATGTCATTGAGATAGGAATGCAGGGCTGGAGAGGTGACATGGATAGGAAAGCAACGCTGGAGATGTTAAAAACATAGGAGAGCAAAGCTGGTGATATTACGGAGATCATAAAGCATGGCTCGTGATATTACATGGAAAGGAAGCAGGTTTGGATATATTACAGCTGTAGGTAAACAAGGATGGAGATGTAACATAGACAGGACGTGTGACTGGAGATGTAACAGAGATGGTAACACAAGACTGGAGATGTTATTGAGATAGGGAAGGAAGGGTGGTAGTGCTACATGGATAGAAATGCAGGGGTGGAGATGTTACAGAGATAGCAAAGCAAGGCTGAAAATGTTACATGGATAGGAAAACAACACCGGAGATTTTATAGGGATTGGAGAGCAAGTCTGAAGATCCTGCAGAGGTTGGAAAGAAATGTTGCAGATTTTGCAGAGATAAGAACACAATGCTGGAGGTGTTGAATCGATAGGGATGCATGCTGGATGTCTTACCGTGATAGGAAATCAAGGCTGGAGATGTTTATTAATTAGGAATACTAGGCGTGAGATGTTACAGAAATAGGAAAACAAGGCTGGAGGTGTTACAGAGACAAAAACTTAAGACGGGAGACATTGTAAAGAGAGGAAAGCAAGGCTGGAGGTGTTTTCGAGACAGCAAAACAAGCCTGAAGATGCTATAGAGATATGAAAGCGCGGCTGGAGTTATTACACAGTGATTAAACAAGGCCAGAGTAGGTACTGGGATAGGAAAGCGAGGCTAGCTATGATATAGAGATAGGAAAGCAAGGCTGGAGATGTTATAAAGTTAGGAATGCAAGGCTGGAGATATTATAGAGATAAGAATACAAGGCGAGAGATGTTGCATGCATAGAAGAGCAGGCTGGAGATGTTATAGAGATAGCAAGTCGGGGCTGGAGATGTTATAAAGATACGGAAGCAAAGATGGAGAAGTTACAGAGTTAGGAAAGCAATGTTGCAGATTGGACAGTGATAGTAAAGCAAGTCTGGAGATGTTTGAAAAATATGAAAGCAAAACTGGAGACGTTACAGAAATAGAAATGCAAGGCTGGAAATGTAAGTGCGATAGGAGAGCAAGACTGGAGATGTTGCCGAGATTGGAAAAAAAATGCCTGAGATGTTATAGAGATAGAAAAGTGAGGTTGCAGATAATGCAGAGATAGGAAAGGAAGGTTGGATATGATATATAGACTGGAAATAAGTCTAGAATGCTTATTGAGATCGGTACGCAATCTTAGTGATGTTAGAGAGATCGAAAATGAAGGCTGGGTTGTTTTAGAGATAGAAAAACAAGGCTGAAGACGTTAGAGAGATAGGAACGTAAGGCTGGAGATGTCACACAGATTGGGAAGCAAGACTGGAGAATGCACAGAGATAGGAAATCACCACTGCAGATATTACACAGATGGAAAAAGAAGGCTGGGAATATTAAACAGAAGGGAAAAAAGGCGGGAGACATTACGGAGAGAGGAAAAAAAGCCTGATTACGTTCCTAAGTCAGGACAGCAAGGCCAGAGATGTGGTAGAGATCGGAATGCTGGACTGAAGCCTTTATAGAGACAGAAAGTCAACGGTGGAGATGTTATATAGATACAAAAGTGAGACTGGAGATGTTACAGAGAGAAGAAAGGACGGAAGGAGATGTAGCACAAGTGAGAATAAAAAGGCTTGAGATGTTACAGAAAGAGGAAACCAAGGCTGGAGATGATGTCGACGTAGGAATACAACGCTGGAGATGTTACACAGATAGGAAAACTAGGTTGGAGTTCTTACATAGATATAAAAACATGGTTCGCGATGTAACAAAAATAGTAACACAAGGCTGGAGATGTTACAGAAAGGGAAAAACAATTCTGGTGATGTTACGAAAGGAGGAGAGCAAGGTTGGAGATGTTATGAAATATAATGATAGGAAAGCCGACCAGGAAATGTTACTTAGAAAGGAAAACAGCGCTGAAGATGTTAAAGAAGCAGGAAAGCAAGGCTGTAGATTTTACACAAATAGGGAAGAATGGCGGGTTTGGAAAAGAGTGGTAGCACAGTTTGAGGTTCTGGATTTAGGTTTGCTCGCTGAGCTGGAACGTTTGTTCTCAGACGTGTCACCACCATACTAGATAACATGTGCAGTGACACTCTGGGTGAAGCAATAATGGAACGGCCCGCTTTCAATTTATGTTTCTATGTTTCGTTGGATTGGTGGTGTCATTTCACCACAGGAAAAGGAGTAGTAAAGCAAGGCTGGCGATAATACAGAGATAGGAATTCCCGTCCGGAGATGTTACCGAGATAGGAAAGCTAGGCATGAGATTTTACAGAGATCGAAAACCAAGACTAGAGATGTTCAGATATAGGAAATTAAGGTTGAAAGTTTTATAGGAAGAAGAAATCAAGGCTGGAGATTCTACAAAGATAGCAATGGCTGTGCATGCTAGAACAGACTAATGGGAATTTTTAATCCATTCACAGGAAGTGCATTGAGTGGCAGCTGAATTTCAGAGAGATAAGGAGGGATGAGAAGGCTGAAGGTGATTATAGAGACACGGAGGCGTAGAGGTGCTGCAGGTTCGGAGGAACACATAGGGTGAGGTGTGAGTGCTGGAGGTGGGTTGAGAGATATGGGAGAGGATTGGAGGCGAGAAGTGGTTATAGAAAAAGGGAAGGGTGTAGAGGCCGGAGGTGGTTAAGAAACATGGAGGCATGTAGGACCTGAAGGAGGTTAGAAAGATAGGGAGGGGTGTCGGGACAGGAGATGGTTGGAGAGTTTGGGAGGGGTAAAGGGGCTGGAGGTTCTTAAAGAGAAATGAAGCAGTGGAGAATCACAATGGGTTTAGAAAGTTCAGGACGGATGAAATTGCTGGGGAAGTTTCGAAACATAGGAAGGGCGAAGAGCCTGGAGGAACTTAGAGAAGTTATTTGGGAGCAGTTAAGGAGCTGGAGAAGGTTTGAGAGACAGGGAGAGTGGTAGGGTTTGGAAGAGATGAGAGAAATACGGAGGGGTGCAGGGTTTGGAAGACGTTCGAGAGATAGGGAGGAGTGTACAGATTGTAGGAAGTTAGAGAAATAGGAAACTGTTTGCGGTTTGGAGGGAGCTTAGTGAGACAGGAAGGTGTGTTGTGCCTGGAGGAGGTGATAGACAAAGTGCGAATCTTGAAGATGGCGGAGGTTAGAGTAATAGGTAGTGGTGTAGTGTTGTAGATTTTAGAGAAATAGGGAGATATGCAGATTGGTAGCGGTTTGAAAAATAGGAAGGTGTGTAGGATTAGAAAGAAGCTTGCAATAGAGGCCGGAGTATCGGTTTTTGAGGAGGTTACAGAAATAGTGAGAGTTGTAAGGTTTGGAGGAGGCTTGAGAGATCGGGAGTGGTATCGGTTTTTGAGGAAGCTAGATAGGGAGAGCATGTAGGGTGGGAGGAGGTTTGAGAAATAGGGAGGGGTGTCCTGTTTGGAGAAGTTTAGGGTGATGAAGGTATTGGGTTTGAAGAACGTTTGACAGATAGGGATTGGTGTAGGGATTTGTGGAGGTTAAAGGGACAGCAAAGTGTGTGCGGTTTAATGGAGTTTAGAGAAATAGAGTGGAGTCAAGATTCTCCAGGAATTTTCATTTGTAGATTTGTTTTTGAAGATTGTGGAGATAGAGATGGATGTAGATGCTGGATGTAATAGCAGGGAAGGATTGAGAGGGACAGGCGGGCTGTTTCAAAACAATTGTACAATGATTCGTAAAGAAAGGGCATTGCTGAAACCTGTGGAATAGACAAGGCGTGATGAAAAACTGATGTAGTAAGATGAGATCTTATTGCGTCCAATCACAAGAGACAGAGAATCAGTGCCATACACCACAGGAGAGGGCCTTCGGTTGACAGCAACACAAAAAAGATGTGTAGACCCAGCAAACTCTTTCATCTAACTTCTGGTGTATCATGCCAGATTTGAAAGAGCTCTCCGTCAGAGTGCTGAAGAAGCCTCATGATCTCAGATCAAATATGGATACGGAAACCCCTGTCTGAATCTTCTGACTCAGCTGATGGATCACTGTCCCTCCACATGGAATAGCACTTGAGGCAAGTCCTGAGACAGTCACAATGCCGTACAATGTACAATCGGTGGACCATTTCAAAACCAGCACCAACACTGGCTCACCTGCAGCATTGGTGACTGAGTTGTTTGGGTGAAAATGACATAGCTGCAAGACTGAGTTGGGAGGGAATGACTAAGTGAGAGAAACATAACTGATCTCATCTATGACCATGCTCGTAACGGTGACTACTGCAGACAATGTTTCTGGGGACAAAGCCCAAATTTACATTGTGAATACCCACTTCTGTGCCTGTGTAACATTATCACCGGGCTCAACAGGACAGGTGTCGAATAGGTCTATCAACTCAATACTGGGCTGTGCGAAGTGATTCGGGTGATCTCCAACAGCATAAGAATTGCACTCAGCACAATTTTCACGTTCTCCCCCTGGCATATGTTCCAATTTACTATCAAACCAAGGAGCAAACCCTTGTTCAATTTAAAAAAACACAGAAGGGTCTGACAAAAACAACATAAGGTACACCTCAAAATAAAGTGAGGGTTACCGACAAATACAGTAAGCTTCAAGTCCTAGACAGATCTATACAACAAATCAGAACTGATTTCTGTCATCCTGTCACATGGAGAACAGCGAATTGTGGTGGACAACCAAACAATTCTCTGGAGGAGGCGGCTCCACACATATCGCCTTCCTCAATGATTGAAGAGTCCAGCATAACAATAGAAAAGAGAAGGCTGAAAAGTTCACAACAATTTACAGACAGAAGTGTCAATGGAATGATCTATTTTAGTCTCCTGAAGACGGCAGTCTTCAAATAATTCGATTAATTTCCTGTGGTATCCAACAATGATTGAAGTGATTGAAGAGTTCAAATGTTGTGGAGCCTAATAAAATTTCATTCAGGTTGTTCGTGCTGGGCCACAGCACTGCCATCAACCTTCAAATATAGGATAATATCCGAGCATGTCCTGAACACACACAGCCAAAACATCGGATATTCAATCACTGGCCCAATTGGTCTAATGATTATCATTCATGACGTTTTGAAAGATTTCATTTCCAGTTGTAGGAAGCAGTACTTCCTCAGCACCCACGTGCACACTGAAGCTCAGCTTGGGCTTTGCCACGGTCATTCATCCCATAATCTCATTGAAGCCTTGGTTCAACGATGAACAACATGAAAACAGACACCCGAATTGCCGAGTTGAGGCGACATTAACTGCAATTAACATTATCATAACTTCATTTGACCAATTTTGGCATCAAGGATTAATAGCAAAACGGTAGAAAATGGTAACCACACAAACATCTGCATTGATTGAATTTATGCCTGGTATAAAACAAGATGGTTGGGTTAGTTGAGAGCAGCCATCTCAGTTACAGGACAGCTCTGCAAAACTTCCCCAGGGGAGGTGATTCCAGATAAGCCCCCAGATCAGAAATTGTAAGGTAAGACACCATACTCCTACGGGTTGCAATGGTTAATCTCTCATATTACAGAGTCTATTGTGCATTGATTAACTGCACAGTAATCATGCCTTATGTAAGGGAGAGGTTGAGAAGGACAGTCTTTTACAGTCACCTCAGTCATGCAAGAACTGAACGCATACTGTTGGCATTACACTGCATTACAAACAATGATGACTTACTAACCAAGTGACGACCTGGTTCGCTCAATGAGCTGACAGATTTACAGAGTTTAGGTGACACACCAGAAGAGATAAACTTGAAAACATGCTTGTTTTCACGTGTTTCCTTTATTTATAAATGCTAAACTGCGTTTAGATCATCACTGAGCCATGAGCAGGTGCATTGATCAGACAGTCCCACAAATTTCCCAGATGTTCACTTATATCTGTTACTGGTGTGTTGCGCAGGACTGTGTGAACAACGGTCCAGCACTTGGTTCGGAACTCTTTGGACAGATTTTGCAGATGACCAGTGTTTTGGAGACAGTGCTGAGGTGTGTCTGCTCTGAGTCTGAATTCATTTATTTCCAAAATTCACTTTCAACAGCTTTGCTGACTGCAAGATGGTTTGTTTACTGATCTGAGCGTAAATCAGCTGTTTACTACAGTCTCTGAATTGTGTAATAGTTCGTTGAAAACTCTGGGAATATCTTTATTGTTCACCATTTGTTTTCAACTGGAAAACAATGATTTTTTTCTTATTTTAATACATGTAAGAAATAGGGATATTAACTATTTATTGTACAAAATGTAGAACAAGTAAAAGTGACCTACCACATATTTCACTGAGTTATATAGAGACAAGTATATTCTCCACATCCTTTTAAAAAAAATCTGCTCCACTTTTTCCTAACAAATGGCGTCGTGTTCTCGATTGCTGCAAATACCCAATCCAGTCTCAAATTATCTGTCGCCTTTCACATCTTGCAGACCTGGATGAGATCTTCTCATTCTTCTAAATTTCGGAAAGTATGAATTCCTAAATCTGCCTTCATGTGACAAACTCTTCATGTCTGGAAGCAGTCTTGTGAACGTCTTCTGAAAAGCCCCTAATGCAAATACATGCTTCCTGCAGTCAGGGAATCAAAACCTCACATCGTACTCCTACTGCACTCTGATTTATACCGTGCATAGTTGCAGTAATTCTTCCTTTGATTTATACCCTACTATTTTACAAATGAATGCTGAAATTGCAATTGACTTACTCATTACCTGCTGTACCTGTGTATGCATTTTCTGTGATATACATGAGAACATTCAAACCCCTCTGCATATATGTAGTCTAAAACTTCACCCGATTTACATATCAAATTGCATTTGTACCCCTCTAATCAAAATGGATAGCTCCATAATTATCGTCGTTCAGTTTTATATCCCAAATATTGACCCACAGATCTGAACTAATCAAGTTCATTTCTAAACTGTTTACATCTCCCGTGTGTTAATGTATTCTTCCATCTATTCAAGTTTCGTCTGAAAATACGACTGTTGTATTTTCTAAGATCTCATCCAAGAAATACGATAGATGAAAAATAGTTTGGGGCTGCGATCAGAGCACTATGACACGCCAAAATAGCCAAGCGTAAAACGATACATCGTTTCCATCTTTCTGTATTTTGTTTTGTTCACGGGCACTCTATCCAAACAAATAAATTCTACTGAAACACATGTCCTCTTAGTTTGAAGCGTAATATTTTGGGCAACACTTTTTACCCCATGCCTTCTTGAAATGCTGGTACTTTATATTACCATGATTCTTTTTGTCTGCTTTGCTTGACGCATCTTTAAAAATCCGAGTAATGAATTCTTCATAAGTCATGCAGACTCTCATCAATCGTGGTTTAAGTTTGCAAATATTCTGTTATCAATGAATTAATAATGGATTCGAACAATTTGTATTTAATCCCAAGTGTTCATTTTCGTGTGTTCCCCAGTGAACATACTTCCATTTCTATAAGCTCCATGTCCCCTGTCAATGCCTGTGCAACACGCACAAGATTTTAAATGACCTGCTACAATTGCTGTGTAAGGTACGAGTGACTGAGTGCAACCTCTCTCCCTGGCTTACATATCGATATGCTGAATGTCCGCCTGGTGTCCCTACTTTAAAGTCTCGATGGGCGGAATGTCCCGAGTACGAAACAAAAGGTCTGTTTCTCCTCATGCTAATGATGTGTAAGATGCTTCAAGATTTTTTCGAAATATCATGTTGCGATGTGACAGTTTGAAGTGCTAAATGGTCTCCTCATATTTCTCCATCAAGGACTGGAGTTACTGAATTGTGTCTTCTAACCTTCCTGAAAAGGCATCGAGGGAGTGATTGGTCTACTCCTGTTCCCTTCCAACGAATACATGGCTGAATAACCTCTTCCTTCATCGTGAAAACTCTCAAGTAGTTTTGTGACCTTCTCCAATTCCCATGCAGTAGGCTCATTGTGCTGAATTGCCTCCTGGTATTCTAATGTACCAATCACTTCCAGTTTTTCTGTTGTAGACTTAAGGAGTCTGAATGGACTGAACCTCTCCCAACGTAACCAGCTATTAGTGCAGCGTCTCCGACTCTGGCTGCAGTATTGTAGGCGCGAGGGGCTGATTGTCTCCCTTCTCTAAATGTATACCAGGCTCTAGGGGCTGATATACTGTTGTAATAGCCCAGGGGTTAATTGCCTGGTCCGTTTCTGGTGCAAAACTGAATAAGTTAGATATACGTTGTTTTTGGATACTGGAGTAATAATTAAAGTTGCGGGATAAATTCACGTTAAATTTAACTGTGTTAATAAATGTGAATGCTGATGCTGGAAAAAATGAATTTCATGACTATATATGAGAAGGCTTGAATTCACAGGATATTGAGCACTGAGTGAGAGATCAGGCTGTTTTGGAATTAGTACTCTGTGATGAGAAGAGCTCATTGCAAACCTTGCTGCAATGGAGGTTTTGTTCGAAGTTTGAACAATATATTGGTTTTCTTTTTTGATGTTTGAGTACATTTTTTAAAGTTACTTAAAGGTGAGAGAGCGAGTTGGCTTCAGTGAATTCGAAACGTTAGTGAAAAAGATTTCTTTAGAAAGTTGACAACGTGTATTACTCATGGAAACCCACTTGGCTGTACAATATACATTTAACATACAAAACTGCAAACAGCAAAAAGAGACACAATGATGGTTAGCAAAAGTTAAAAGTGTCTGTAGATCAAAAGAAAGCAGCTGAGATAAAATTAAGATATTGTGGGAAACCATGGATAAAATGAAACGTACGATCCAGCAAAGAAGGAGCAAAAGGTTAATAAGGAAATCATAATGGAAACAAGATTGCAAATTATTTAGAAAATTAAAGACTGCTGAAAAGTTTCTACACATATTTCAGAGGAAACGCAATCAAGGTCAATGGTGGAACTGAGTGTGCAGACAGAATAATCCATTGCCGCCAACAGAGAAATTGCAACGAAATCAAACAGTTGCATAGTGTCTGGCTTCACGGGGGTGATCCAGAAAATCTTCCAGAAATACCAAGTCACCATGGGACTTACGTATCTAAAGATTAAAAAATAAACATTTATATCAGTGACGAGGTGTTATTTGAAATCACACATGAATTGAGTATTGTTACGATTGATGTGCCACATGTAATTCAGAATAGAATTTCAGAGAGAGCGATAATACGCTCAATAACTGCGTTGTGGAATCACAATTGTTTCTTTTCCCTGCACATTCTGGGAAAATAGAAAGGCTGTTTGTGTTGTGTAATGTTTCAAAGAATGAGAGGTGAGCGCGGTGAACCTCAGAACATTCACACCAAGGGGACTGACGAGCACAGGAACATGGGAAAGTGCTGTGGTTAAGGTTAGGGAGAATCCCAAAATATTCTACTCGTGCATCAAGCGGAAAAAAAAACCATCAGAAGACTCATCAGAAATCAAGAAGGCAATTTGCATCTGGAGCTGGAGGACATTGTTCGATTGTTACATGAGAGCGTCAGATCTATTTTCCTATGGAGAAGTGGGATACATGATGAGAATTCAAGAAAATGTACACTGAAATTCTTGGACAGATTGAAATAAAATGCGAGCAGTGTTGATTGTTTAGCTGGCATAAAATTGGGCTGATTGCCAGGCCTGGATGAGTAGCATTAAAGTTAACTGTTGGAGAAAAGGAAGGAAAGCCACTGATGCAAATGTTTAAGTAGAATCTTGTCACGGGCGAGGTGCCAAAGCACATCATTTACAGGACGGCTGGTGAAGATAGACCCGGGAACTATACATTACTTAGTCTCAAATTTGTGTTCGTGAAACTTGGGAAAAATAAGGTTGGAGAAAATTGATCTCCGTTTATAGATGCAAGATTTGATCAGGAATAGTCAGTAGAAAGCCATCAGAAAGAAGTTATGCTGAACGGATTTCAACATATTTTGTCGATATTTTGTCGTTGATATGGTTTTCACGAAGGCTTTTGGCAAAGACTCACATGAGAAACTGACAGAGACAGATAAACCACATGGTTTCAAGGGTATCGTGGCAAACTGCATCGAACATTTTCTTCCTAGCAGGAGACAGAGGGTCTTTGTTAAAAAGGCCCGATGTGTGATTGGAGACCAGTCTCAGGTGTCATACCACAGCGAACCGCGCTCTCTGCCTTATTTATTGTTGTATTCATAGGTGATTTAGATATCAACTTGGAGGGGTTGGCCGAGAGTGATATGAAAACTTACCTGGTTGTTGGCAGTGAGGAGGAAGGCCTTATATTCCTGGTGGATATAAGTGGAATGGTCAGATGGGCAGTGCAATGGCAGATGCTACCCAACACTATAAATATGAAGTGATGTACTTTGGAAGAAGGAATCAGATAGGAGAATATTCAATGAATGGCTAGAAAAGAGGATGCTCAGAGAGTACTTCTCCACAGATTCATGAATGTTATTCGATAGATTCATAAGTTATTTAGGAAGAAATGGGGAGCTTGATTGAAACCTGTATTCATCAAGGTAACGATTATAAATCTGTCAGGCACTTTGCTTTAACCAGGATGGAATACTGTGTGCAGTTCTGGCGGCTACATTAACGAACGGTCCGATTCCACTGGAGAGGTTGCAGAGGAGATTTACTAAGATGTTCTCTGGGATGGAGCACGTCGACTATGAAGAGAGTCTGGATGAGCTTGGGTTATCTCTTTTGGAGCTGACAAGTCTGAGGGGGATAGATTTCAGAATTATCACATTGCGACGGTCATATAAACATGTTTAGCCATCAACTCTTCCTATTCGTCAAAGAGTTGAACATAAGGGGGCACACTTTTAAATAAAGGGTTTGAGGTGGATACAAAATTTGTGGATTGTTTTTCACTCAGAGTGTGTGGGGTCTGGAAAGAACTTCTGAAGAGATCAGTTATCATGTGCAATTTCACAACTGGGTTAGTTAAACAAGCTCAGTGAACGACCTTCTGAAATGTCATAACATTCATGGCTACAGGCCGGATGTAGGGAAGGAGGGGGGTTGTATACATCGTGCTGTATTTACGATGGTACAGAGTCTATGCTTGTGTGAGGGTCTGAAGGACTATCATCGAGCAGCTTAACACAGGTATTGTGACATTACTGGGAAGTAAATTCCTTGGGTAAGATGTATGAAATGTAATAGTTTCTAAGATTATATCAATTGGAAAGGTAAGAGAATACAAATGCAGCTTCCTTACAGTGTGAAACGAGGCAATGGAGAATAGAGAGCAATGGAATTGCAGAACTATGAAGCATATATATCACTTCTGTCTTCACAGAAAAAAAACTGTCCTGCCAAACGAGGAATTCTAAGTTTCGTGAGAATAAGGAGAATAGAATGAAAGTGAACATACATCATGACATGGGAATCATTTTGAGAAACTGACTGGTAGACAAATTAACTAGAAGCAATCGATACAACGCACTTGTGTTTTCAGAAAGATTATCAATACAGTCCCAAGTCTCTTGTGCATAATCAAATCTTAACGGTATTGCTGCTAACACATGGACATGGTTATCGAACAGGAAAGTTGAAAACAAACAGTGAATAGGACAGAAAAATATCTGTTTTGCTGTGGAAGGTAAGGGAGAGCTGGTATCACCGTAATCGGTGCTTGGACCGCTGGTGTTCCCAGTACACATTAAGCATTTGGTTGATAGGTTCAAATGCAATACTCTCATGTCTGCTGATGGAACTAAAATATGGCAGAATGTGAGTGGGAGAGAAATATGTAAAACAACTTCAAAGTGATTGGGACAATCGCAGTGAATGGGCAATACGTGACAAAAGAGTAGTAGTATGGGTACATGTGACGTTGTGTACTTTGGCTGGAAATATAGAATGGCAGTCGAGCATATGAAATTGTTTGCTTGAAAAATCTCTTGATATTTAAAGGGATTTATGGTTCTTTAGTCTTGTTTCCTGCTGGACAGACCTGCTAGGCCCATGTAGGGCAGCGAGTTCTGCAACGAGAATTCATTACTGGGAATCACATTGGTACACTGACCAGTGTATCTACACCCACCAATGTCTAGCTCCGATATTAAAAGTTATTTGGCTCTCCTTGAACACCCGTCACCGAAAGAAATATTGCAGGAAAAGCAAATGGGAAGATAAATGGTGTGTTGATCTTCATGTCAGGGTGATCAAGTCCATAAGTGAGGGTGACTTAGTGCAGCAATAAATGGTCTGGGTGAAGAGTCATCTCAAACATAATGCAGCATTTTGTGCAGTTTCGGTCTGCTTACCTAATAAACGACAATGTTGCCTTTGACATTATGCAGCGAAGGATGACCAGACTGTTCTCTGGGTTTGTTGTTACAACAGAGATTGGGTCCACTGAGCCTGTGTTCCATGATGTTAGGAAAATGATTGCAGATCTCAGTGACGTGTGTAAAACTCTAACAAGCAGAGACGAATTGTAAACTGGACGTCTAAAGCAAGGGACAGGGAGGTAGAGTCAGGCCATTTATGTTATGATGGGAATAAATGTCTCTACTCAGAGACTGGTAAACCTGGGGAGTTCTCCCCCACGGAGGGCTGTGAAAGCCAATACAGCGAATATAACTGAGGATTTCTAGACAGTAGTGAATGGAGAGAGAGCAAGAATATGGTCTAAAGATAAAGGAGCAGCATCATTATGTTTAAAGAGAGAGGGAAATTGATGGACCAAAGGGACAACTGTTGTCCCTAAGTTATGCTTTTCCAACAGTTAATGCATTAAGTAATAAGCACAATTTTAAAGGACAGGAGCATTGAGGAGGTGTTCGTCCATGAACAAAAAAGCTAAAGCTCAATGGGTCTACTGCCACATTGCATTCCCAATGTTTTTGTGCAGTTTGTCAGAAGGCTGTGTCAACGTTGTACAAGCTCTGAAGTATTTGGAAGGTTACATTCTGATACGGAGGCTGGTGCCGGATTTTCAGCTCCTGTTTATCTTTCAAGATCATAGAGATGTTTGATATATTTGAGGGTCTTGCTTGGACGTTTCAGAGACAAATGAAGATGTTACCACATACTTATCTGTCTCGAGTCACGTTGAGCTGGTTATTTCTGTGCTGCTTTACAGCTCTGTTAAAAAGAATATTTCATTATCGTGATGGTACTGATCAGCTGGTAATTGGTCAGATTATAATGATTCTCCTCTTCACGAATTGGGCATATTTGATTAACTTTCCACACTTCTAGCGAGATCTCAGAGTTGTAGCTGGGATGAAACAGGTTCTCCGTGGACACGATTTTATTGTGTGGTATATGTTTTCAGTTCTATTTGTTTAGTCGTTTATTCATGGCAAGTGCAAAGAATCCAATTGTTTGAAAACAGGCATCTGTGATTCTATGGAGATCATGGTTCGGGGAAGATGGATCATTGACTTAGCACTTCTGGCTGGGAATTTTGCAGATACTACATCTTTGTATTTTGCACTGATATGCAGGCTATTCCATTAGTTAGGAAGAGGAAATTTTGAACCCGTCTCCTCCAGAGAGTTGTGAAGTCGTTCATCACAATTGCTCATTGATTCTGAAAGAACATCAGATACGAGATTTGATCTCGTGGTCTTGGTAATATTTCACTCTCTCTGTCAGATGTTAGTGCTGCTGTTTGCAATGTATCCCGTTAAGTGCGATAGCGTTAGCCTTGTTGTCATCAGCTTTAGGTACACTTGGTTCCGACCATGTCATATTCATCCACACATGTCACTGAGCCATAGATTAATATGGCAGTAGTGGTTGACTGAGGGATTACCGTGGGGAAACAAAAACATGTTATGTTTGCATAAAATTCTGCTTCAGCTACTGATGTTGTCCACAGCACCACACAAATGTTTAGTTTGACCTGTATTATTTGCAATTCAATTGTGCTGCCTGTCCACTGATTCACTCTGAAACCCGTTTACCCATCATCCTTTACTCAAAGACCAGCTCTGTTATCCCAAATGGTAACATTTCCATTTTCCTATACTTATTGTCCTGAGCGTCTCTCCATGTTGTCACATTTCGGATTTCTTATATTCCTCAAGACCATTAAACTACTTTTTTTTATCCATTGAATTCATATGAACATTTCTCCCTTTAATGGTGCCACCTACTGTGTTTGCGGTGAATGTTCTTAGTTCTGATTCTCTCCCTGAACATGACTAAGCTGCAGTCTCAGTGATACCACCTTTATGGAGTTTCAGAAACAAATAATTTGTCCACCTTCACAGTGCATCGCGTTCCATGCTGGAGCATCCACAGTAGACGTCTTTGGATGTTGTTCAAATCCAGAATTGTTCATCGAGGTTAAGCAGGTCTAAGAGTATCATTCGAGTGATAGCAAAGTTCGCCTTTCGGGCTGAAGGTCCCATTTTTAAAGAATTCTCCAGCAAATAATGTTTTATTTCAGATTTCCTTTCTCTGCAGTTATTTGTTTTATTGAAAATTTATTTTTTGCTTAAATATTCTGAAGAAAATCAGCAAGTCTGGCAGCATCTGTGGAGAGGGACAAACGACAATACGTTTTGAAATCCTGCGTGACACTTCTACAGGACTAAACAGAGATTGGAAAATGGGAGTTTTAAAGACTTGACAGAGCTGGAGGAGTGTGATGTGAAAGAGAATGCTTGAAGGTGCAGTGCATAAATTATACCAGCTTTTAATTGTGGTGAAAGAGAAACTGGTGTAATATGAGAGTACATTAATGTGTAAATATTAGAAAAGGTTACTCAATATTGAGTACAACTTAAAGAAGTCACACACACAAGGTCACAGAGACCTGGAGGGACAATGTGAGAAAAATGGTGAACAGCCATAATGAGGTCAGGCTGTAAAGGTAATGTATTGAATATTAACTTCCACAGTCTGTAAAGTAACAAAATGAAGTTTTACTCAAGGTTGGGTTGTGATTCATTCCAATCATTTCAGCAGCCCAGGATCGAAATGCTAGCATGAGAACAAGGTAATGAAATACAAGGTTGAAATAGGAGCCAATGTGCAGGACAGTTATTCCTACAGAGCGTAAGTGTTCCTCAAAGCTATCTCTATTGCATCCCGTCAATATAAATGAGACTGCATTGTGAGCAGCAACGACAGGTGACTGAATTGAATTAGTAGAATTGTAATGCTGCTTGAAAAGGTTTGTGTGCTTGAAATTATGGAAAGTGAAATGGAAAAAAACGTGAATTGGCAAATGTTGCAGCTTCTGCAATTGCATCAGAACGTGTCATGGGTGAATGGAGAAGTGTTCAGCATCATGGTAAATGGCACAGAGGGACCGGTGCCTGTGAAATTCTAACAGTGAATGGGAGGAGTAGTTGTGTTACATGGTGCTGAGCTGCTGGAGGCGGCGGAAGTGGCGCAGGATAATTCTGTGAATGGGGCTCCCAGTGCAGTGGGATGTGATAACAAGGACATCTGTATTATTGTTCCACGAAGGAGGGAAAGCAGTGAGGGCAGAAGAACGGGAGATGGGATAGTCAATGCTGAAGGCACTGTCAATTGGAGTTGAGGGATGGGGGTGGACTTCTTGATAGAAATGGAAGCCTTATCGAATGGTTTTCACTGGAATGAGGCATGTTCGAATGGAAAAGACGAAGACGGAGAGAATGTGAGAATGGATTCACTCTCAGCTGCCCATGTGTTCAGATGCAAGAAAATAATTGAATATAACGAAATACTAAATTTAACATCTTTTATCTTACAGCTGGTCTAAAGTGTGATTAAAAAATTGATCCAGGGCAAAGTCAGTTGATTTACAGGGGCAGACAGGTAATCAGATCTTTCATAAAGCCCATCAGCGATTGAAACTTTTCAAAGAGGTCAATTCAATAAGAATCTGTATCAGTCATGGTTGACAAAGGCTGTCAAAGATGCTACTCAATCACAAATTGGTGAGCACTCGAGTAGGCCAGATGTTTGGGGTGTTTACTTAAGGATATGAACAAGCATATGAACCAAGTGAAAACAAAAGAATAAAACACCTAATAACAACGAATTGACACAAAAGTCAAAATAAGCAGCAGCAGCTTTTCTGTGTATTTAATACATAGTTCAAAGTTAATGTGTGATCCCTCGAATTCAGGAAGGTTTAGATGGGTCACCTGGAGAATGTGACCAGGGAACTGGTTACAGAGTACATGCGCAGAATATAAACGAGTATGTTACATTATTCCTCAAAGTATTTCAATTATATCAGTAAGATGGTAACAGGAGGGAAGTTCTCGTACTGTCTCGAATAAAAGGAACAAAATTTTTCACAAACAGATAAGGCACGGAATGTAAGTTCGAACGCTGAACTGGAAAGGTGTTTTCAAACGTTTCGGCACCATCATAGGTAACATCATCAGTCAGCCTCCGGCGAAATACTGGTGGTATAGTATATCCAGAACCTCAAGCTGAGCTGTAAATATTCTCAAAATCCGTTAAGTTAAAACTCAGGGCAGTCAACATAGCAGCTACTGATACAGAGTTTCAAAACAAGTGGTTAGAGAGTGACTGGCGCGATTGTTTGAAATATATCACAATTCTCTGAATTGCTGCTTTATTCCAGCAAAATTGGAGAACATACAATGTGGGCCCTGACTTTCCAAAAGGAGCTAGACAGAAGACAGGAAGATACAGGCGATTTCGCCTGAACGTTATTGCTGGGAATCTGATCAAGAATCTGTGGAAGGAATATCAGGGCATTTGCATAAGCTTCGCGCAGAGTCAACAGTTTTTCTAAAAGGGAGATGAGGTTTGTCCCGTAAAAGCAAGCAACGATTTGCTGGTGATCTCTGAGGATATAGAAGGCTGACTTGATAAAGGAGAGGCGTAGACAGTATTTGGACTTACCAGAGATTTGCTATTTTTATCATAAAATAAATATCCTCACACAACGGAGGAGCTCACAGTATGACAGATAATGTAAAAGCATGGAATGTTGATTGGTTAATACATTGAAGACGGAGAGTCAGCATTGATGTGTCTTTATCAGGATAAAAGGATATATAACCTGAAGTATTAGAAATATCAGTTATAGGCATCAGTTATTTACTGGTATTTACTGGTGTCAATTATATACTATCCTGGTATCTTGAATCAGGGACTGAATGCAATCTATACCTGAGTTTGCGATGAACCAAACACACATGGAAGCGCAGGCGTCTGTAAGGATATAAGGAATCTGTAAGAAAATGTACGTACGTTCAGTTAGTGTGCTAATATTTCGAGTTCATGGTTAAAAAGTTGTATGAGGTCGAGAGCCTTTGCTCTGATACTCAAAAACCAGACTAGTATTTAATAGCGAGACAACCAGAGATATTACAGTACAAAGTGATTTGGCTGTTCCTGTACTTGAAAGTTAGCAATTGATTATTCATTAGTCTGATTCTAGGGATGAAGTGGTATTTTATTAAGAACGTCAAAAATGTTTACTAGTTATTCATTGTAGTTGAAATGAATGAGGGGTCATATTAATGAAGCATATGAGACTGAGAGAGGGCTTGACGAGGTAGCTTTGGGGAAGCTGTTTCGACTTCTGAGAAGAGTTTTGAACTCACGGTCATCGTTACACAATAAACGATGGCGATTTGAAACTATGATCTGAAGAATTCCCTTCTCATGGAAGGCAATTAATGTCTCGAATTCCCTCAACCAGAGAGTTGTAGATGTGTTTTTGGCATATCAATGAGTTGATGGATTGAAGGAGTTTGTAATAATGAAATGTTGATCCATTAGTAAAAAATGAGGTCTGCAGATGCTGGAGATCACAGTTGAAAATGTGTTACTGGTTAAAGCACAGCAGGTTAGGCAGCATCTCAGGAAAAGGAAATTCAACGTTTCGAGCATAAGCCCTTCTTCAGGAATGAGAGAGAGTTTGCCAAGCAGGCTAAGATATAAAGTAGGGAGGATGGACTTGGGGGAGGGGCGATGGAGGTGGGATAGGTGGAAGGAGGTCAAGGTGAGGGTGATAGGCCGGAGTGGGGTGGGGGCGGAGAGGTCAGGAAGGAGCTTGCAGGTTGGGAGGGCTACGCCCATACCTCCACACTCACTTCCCTCCAAGGCCCCAAGGGATCCTTCCATATCCGCCACAAGTTCACCTGTACCTCCACACGCATCATCTATTGCATCCGCTGCACCCGATGAGGCCTCCTCTACATTGGGGAGACAGGCCGCTTACTTGCAGAACGCTTCAGAGAACACCTCTGAGCCGCCCAGACCAACAAACCCAACCACCCCGTGGCTCAACACTTTAACTCTCCCTCCCACTCCACCGAGGACATGCAGGTCCACCGGCAGAACATAACAACACAATGGCTGGAGGAGGAGCGCCTCATCTTCCGCCTGGGAACCCTCCAACCACAAGGTATGAATTCAGATTTCTCCAGTTTCCTCATTTCCCCTCCCCCCACCTTGTCTCAGTCAGTTCCCTCAACTCAGCACCGCCCTCCCAACCTGCAACCTCCTTCCTGACCTCTCCGCCCCCACCCCACTCCGGCCTATCACCCTCACCTTGACCTCCTTCCACCTATCCCACCTCCATCGCCCCTCCCCCAAGTCCCTCCTCCCTACCTTTTATCTTAGCCTGCTTGGCAAACTCTCTCTCATTCCTGAAGAAGGGCCTATGCTCGAAACGTTGAATTTCCTATTCCTGAGATGCTGCCTAACCTGCTGTGCTTTAACCAGCAACACATTTTCAGCAATGTTGATCCATTAACCAGATTAGCCATACAGCAATTGAATAACAGGGCGTGCTTGAGGAGTCCAATAGTTTACGCCTGTTCCTATTTCCGAAGTTGCCATTTTCTGTTGTTGGAAAATAAGTGTTTTTGTTTGGAAGATGTGTTGCAACATGTTATATTCTGTGAGAGCAGAGGATTTGGTTGAGCAAACCCTGCAAGCGCTGTACCATGACCAACTTCTGAAGCAGAAGTTGCTGAGAGGTGAATCTGAATAGAGGGATGAGTGGTCTTTTTCTGTTTCAGCCTGGATTTATCAAAGTACATTTTGCTGATCTACACTTACCAATCGCTATGAAATCTGTGTGCTCCTGTGGAGTTAGTCTGATGGATTGAACGGAATATCACGATATAGGGTGAAGGAGCACGAGTGGGCACTTTTGGCATTTCTTCACAATTAACTAATGCCATGGTTCATCTCATCGTGATCCCAACATCAGTTTTCAACGAATATCCCTTTTTCACTGATTCGGAAATCAGATGAAGTCATCCTCGATACAACTGAAACACCCAGCCACCATTAAATGTGAACGAGAATTCACATTTGAATTAATTCCCACTTCTTGAATTTCTCTGTACACCTGTTCTGACTGAATTGGAGGGATTTTTTTTGCCTTTCTACCTTCACGCCTTTAAGTCTCACAGCATTTTTTTAAAAAATGCAACCAGGTTGTTGATATGACGAATAGTGACAGAGCTCAGACTGTGTCTGCTTTAGTGACAACAATAATTCAGTCATTTTTCTTTCTTCAACAACAAATAACTGGTTTATTCCTGAAACAAGCTTCCACAACAAACGTACAAAACCTAATGGTGACAAGTCTAGACAACACAAGCAGCCATCAGTACCCTCCCGATACACTGTCTTCAAGATGTTGTTAGATTAATTAAAGTCAGGTCTCTTTTCAAATGTAACCTGTTAATTCTTCAAAATATAATCCTTTCTGCAAGTGAAGGGAAACATATCTAAATAGCTTCCATGTTACTATACCCTTTCATATGTTAGGAGACAAGAAAAGACATTCACACGGCTTCTGGGTATTTCCTCATTCAGAGGGGTGCAACAGCAGCAATACATCCTTCCTACAGAGCTGATTAGAAATGCATCTAGTGGGCAAATTTCATGTGTTATTACTTTTCTTTTTGTAAACAGCTTCAAACGAATACAAAGATGAGGAGATTTATTTTCTTCTATCGAGTGTTGTGAGTCTTCGAAATGTCTTCCTTGGAGGCAGAGACATATTTTTGCTGCACAGGCAGACAGATTCGTGATAGCAATGGCGTCATGGATCATCGTGGAGTTGGCAGGAATGTACAAACTTGGGGAAATGTTGCCAGTGGTGTAAAAGGATACTGCAGATGACCAGAAGACAAAGGAATACATTGGACAAAAACGACAATGTTGTGACAAACTTTAAGTACTGACAGTGTGAGAAGAAAAGTCGCTATGGTCCGTGAAAACCATACGCTGCTGTCGCATTACAGAGACATAGAGGAAGATAACATATGATGGTATACTCTGGGGGTCACCGTACCTCAGATGAGGTGTGAGTTTGAGAACGTGGGTTCTTCATTGTAGCCTCTGTCAGTGTGGGGAATTGACCATTCACGGTCGTCCTCTGTCTGCCTCATAAGCCAACTGTCCAAACAACCAAGTGAGAGAAAATACAATTGCGATGGACTGAAACAATCACAGCCAAAGCACAATAGCAATTTTGAGAGCTTTGAAGCAGCAAAAGTAAATAAGTTCGCTGCTGGGAATTGCGTCGACATAACGACACCAGTGTTTAGATACTGTTTATACTGGAATGCTGGACAAGATGTGAAGGTATGAATGGTCTCATGATTCACGTTTAACATGTGCATTTAAAAAAATGCAACTGCGCTCCTTCCCCTGATGTGTTACACACTGAAGGGATTGTTTGAAAAATTACTGAAAGATACCACTAACAAGATTATCCAGAGAATTTTAATAGTAATATGCAAACACGTGAAGATATTTTTGAGGCGAGAGAGAGAGAGATCAGGGAAAGTGCTGTATGCAATTGTGAGAGTGGTGAAGAAATATCCTTCCTCCGGGATAGCTGCTACAACAGTTAGCTGGATGGAGTGTGAGGGAGCAGAGAGAATTCAGTAACACTGATCGTGGCAGAACAGGAAATCTTATTGCTGCTTGTCCTGTTCTGTTGTACATTTCCTGAGGCTGTTGGTACTGCCTGGATTGAGCTTGATCGTGAGCTTAGAGCATGTTCTGTTCGTCTGGTGGTTAACCCCTTTTGGAAGAGTATGGTCAATCGTTGTAGACGTCTAAACATCATTACACCACATCGATCTAAAAGTCATGGTGTAATTGTCCTTTATCTGCCATGCTAAAGCTAAACTACACAGGGCAGCTGCAATCTGAAAAGCTTAACAGTGCACCTTTTGGTCTGATAACGATGACACCAGTGCCAGAGATCTAGAAAACCAGACTCATCCTACGATGGTGAATAACTTCAATCATGGCGCAGAGAAAGTTATAGAACACAGGATGACCTACGCACCTCGATGTTTCACCGACCTGTGAAATTTATCTGACGCCTATCCAACCTACACAGTTCCATTGTTATCCATATATATGTCCAATGCCATTTAAATGTTGTTAATATCGGCGGGTCTACCACTGCTTCAGGCAGGCCGCTCCATGCTACGACTATTCTCTGAGTTAAGGAAAATCCTTTGGTGCCAGTCCTAATTGTATCACCCTTCAATTTCAAGGTATGTCTCCGAGAGTTGCACTTCGCCATCCGAGGAAAATGTCTCAAACTGTCCACCGTAACGAAGTATCTGATTATTGTTCCATTTCGATTCAGTCATATCTCAACCTACTTCTTTGCAACAAAAACTGTCTCAGTTCCCTCGCCTCATAAGATCTCCCTCCCATTCCAGACAACATTCTTTTAAATTTCCTCTAAACCCTTTCCAAAGCTTCCACATCATTCCTGTAATGTGGTGAACTGCACGCAATACTCCAGATGCGGGCTTGCCAGTGTCTCGTGCAGCTGAAGTATGACCTCCTGGTTCCGAACCTGAATTCCCCAACCAACACACGACAGCACATCATATGCTTTGTAAACAACCCAATCAACCTGGCTGGCATTTTTCAGGATTTATGCACATGGACACCGAGGTCACTCAGTTTTTCTATGCTGCCAAGAGTTTTACCATTTGCCCAATAGTCTGCATTCCTATTTCCTCTTCTGACGTTAACTACCTTGCACTTTTCCGCATTAAACACCATTTGCCACTTCTTCACCTAATCTAAGTCCCTCTGATAATCACAATATCATTCGTCATTATCCAAAACTGGGTTATTTTAGTGTCATCCGCAAATTTACTCACCCATCCTTCTACGCCCAACTGCAGAACATTTATAAAAATGTCAAACAGCAATGGCTCCAAAATAAATCTTGCGGCACACCACTGGTACATGAGCTCCTGGATGAACATTTCGCATCAACCACAACCATCTGTCTTCTTTCACCTACCCAATTTCTGATCCAAACCGCTAAATTACCTTCAATGACGAAACTCCGTATTTGGTCCAATAGCCTACTGTATGGAAGGATTAGCAAACACATTACTAAAGTCCATATACATCATATCTACATCTTTACTTTCATCCAGCTGTTTTGTCACGTTTTCTCAGAAGTCAACAAGGTTAGTTTGGCACGACCTACCCTTCACAAAACCGTTTTGTCTGTACCTGATCAAATTATTCCTTTCCTGATGAGCTTAAATCCTATTTCTTATAAAGTCTTCTAATACCTTCTCAACAACTGAAGTAAAGCTCAATGACCTAATTACCGGGGTTAAACCGACTCTCCTACTTCAACAAGGGAACAACATTTGATATCCTCCAATTTTCTGGCACTACTTCTGTCGACATGAAGCTTAAAGCCGAATGCTCTACAATACAAGACTGGCTGACCAGAGAATCCGACAATATGAGCCCAGGTTTCTTTTATCTGTTTTCAGACCATCCAAAATTGCTCAGACATCTTCTTTGTTAACCCCAATCACATCTAATCTTGATACCTGTATCTACATACTCTCACTAACATTGCCCTTTCCAATGTGAAAATTATCGTAAAGCATTCATTTGGCACTTCCTCTATGTCCTCAGATTCCACAGTCAACTTTCCACTGTTATCTTTGATTGTCCCTATTCCTACTCTAGTCATTCTTTTATTCTTGATATACCAAACGTAGGCTCTAGGGTTTTTCGAGATCCTATCCACCAACAACTTCTCATGTCCTCTTCTGTCGATTTTTCGTCCTCTCTTTAGATCGTTTCTGGCTATCTTATAACTCTCAAGCCCTCTAACTGAACTTCCAAGCCTCATCCTCACAGAAGCCTTCGTCTTTCGCTGCAAAAGAGCTTCAAATTCTTTCGTACGCCAAGGCTCCCTCTCTCGACAACGACCTTGCTGTGTCCATTCCCTGCAGGTTTTTTTTCCTATCGTATGAATCCTAAGTCTTGCCTAATTGCATCATAATTGCCATTCACCCAGTTATACCTCTTTCCTTGTGGTATAAGTTTGTCCCTGCCCAACGCTATTATAAACATAATCAAATCATGTTCACTATCACCAAAGTGATAGTCGGGATCATGTCCCAATACAAAATCCAGTAAGACATCACCGCTTGTTGGTGTCCACATATTGTGCCACAAAGCCCTCCTGCACACGTTGAACAAAAGGTGGGGCATCGAAATTTCTTGAACAATAGAATTCCTAGTCAACGTTGGGGAAGGTAAAATCCCCCAGAACAACTACCAGGTCAGTATCGCTCCTATCGAGAATCGTTTTTGCTATCCTTTCCCCGATATCACTGTAATAATTCAGAGGCAAACATAGAAAACTCCCAACAGGATGACCTGTCCTTTCTTGCTTCTAATCTCAGCCCAAGCTATCTACGCAGATGAGTCTTTCCACCATAATTGGTGGAAGAATCGGGTTGGCATTCAATGAGAGGGACATGATGGAATTGTGTAGACAGTTAATGAGTTGAATTCGATAAGTTAGCACAAGGAAAATAGTTAGGCCTGGTGAGGAGGATCCCTCTGTCACACTGAATGATCGTGACATCAGGCAAATTATTGTTAGATTCACCCCAATGAGTCGAATGCTCTGCTGATCCCACTTCCAGTTACAAAACCTCAGAACAAATGTTTATCCTGATCTCTCCATCATCTGAACTCTCACCAATATCCCATTCACACATCATTCCTGGAAACAGCACCCATATTGCACGATGCTATGGACAGTTTTCATTTCAGCATTCTGACACCTGAGAACACATCCTTCTATTCCATTGTTTCTGAGTCTGCCCCTCTCTGTGTATTTGCCAAACCCCTCGAATTGTTGCTATAAGAAATTGATTCTCTTGTCATCTCTCTGTCTCTCTGCCAGGGCTATTCACACCCACATCAGTACCTGTCATGGCACAATGGCGATATCAATTTGCAAATGGATAGTAGATGCACCTCCGTTCCGTTCCAGCATGGTTTGCAAGTTTTCCCACACTGGGCAGACATCTAATAAAGTCTTACTGAGTAATTCGCTGGGCTGGTGTACACATATTTTGCATCATTACAAAATATACAGATGATGCTTTTGCGGCAATCTTCAGTCAGAACCATCGAGTGGATGATGCATCCCGGCTCATCCAGTTGTCCCCAGCATCACAGAAAACAAACCCGAGCCAATTTGACTCATTCCACGTCATATCAAGAAATGGCGGAAGGCACTGGAGACGGCAAAGTTAAAGGACCCCATTAACAGTCAGGCAACAGTATTGAAGATGCATGCTCCAGAACTTGTCATTCTTCAGCTGAAGCTCTTCCAGTACAGTTACAACACTGACATCTATCCTACAATGCAGAAAGTTGCCCAGGTACGTCCTGTACACAAAACGCAGGACAGATCCCACCCGGCCAATAACCATCTAATCAGCCTACTCTCCATCATTAGTGAAGTGATGGAAGGGATCAACAAAAGTGGCCTGGAATTCGAGGAAATCATCGACAGCATCGAAAATACCTCAATAAAGGAGCAGCTGATACAGCAAGATTTTTTTTCCAGTGCGATTGAATTTTGGGATAACTTGTTTTCATAAAGTCCAGTGTGCAAGTTCAAAGATGACACGATTGTAGCGAAAGCAGTGCCATAGATTGAGAATGGGAGTGAATCAAATGCAATCTTTCCAAGTCTGCTGATGGCTCAAAATTATGTAGGATTGCGACTCGTGTCAAAAAGCTAAGAACGCTCCAGGCTTACTGTGAAAAATTGAGCGAATGTTCCAATTGGTGGAAGATGATTATTGCAGTGGATAGATGCGAGGTCCTCCATTTTACTGTATAATATATAACGTCTGTCTATGGTCCATAAAGATTGTCACGTCCATTAACCTTTGCATTCCTGTTGAACAGACCTCTTACATTCATGCATGGCAGTGAAATCTAGCCGCAGAAAGCAGTACTGGGAATGGGTTTGGTGCTGTGATTCGAGTTGGTACATAAAGGGAAAATGATTTCGATCTGCTTGTGCATTAGTCACTGAACGTAAGATGGAAGAGACAGAAATAAGATGTGAAGGCGAATGGTGTGATCAAGTTGATTTCAACGGAATTTGTATACAGAGTAAGGATGTCTCACTGAGACTGTGCATGAGCTTGGTGGAGCCTCAGCTGAAATATTCCCGTGGCCTCTCTGTAGCTTTGCTCTCTTTACCCAATAAATGACGTCATCTCTCAAGAGACACGCAGGGAAGGAAGACCAAAATGAACTCCAGGATGGAAGTATTTTGGATGAACACGCTTTGGATTTAATTGAACCTCTAAACAAATTATTGACGAAAATGTGTGCATATCATAATGAAACATATAAAACTCGAACAAAGTTGGAAAGACTGGAAGCTGCAGTGATGTTTACCCTAGTTTGGTCATTAAAAACAATGGGCCACAATATTTGGTACAGGCAGACAGCTCCGCATTGAGATGAGAAAAAAAATGACTCCATTCACAAAGTGATCAGGCTGGCGAGTTATCTACCTCATTAGGCGGCACGAAAAAACGCACTGAATACAAAGAGAAAACGTCACAAAAGCAATACGCAGAGCGTTGTGTGCAGATAAACGATCAGCCATGATTTTACTGAGTAGACTTGAAGAGGCAAAGGGACAATTGTCCTATTGACGTTATTTTTACCAATATTAATCACATTAAGAGTTATATAGTGCACTGAAATAAAGTTCAGCCAAGAACTACAATGGGTTCCTAGATTCTTGGAGAGAATGCCGACTCCTCCTTTTACAGTGTACATTGGAAAGTTGTGTAAATTTCCATACAAACTGTCAGAAGTTAGGAACGTGGATTCGACAGACTTGCGTTCCTGATACCCAATCTAATGCTTGGTACTCTGAACAGTTTCATGTTTTACGATCAGGGAGTTGTTTAGTACATTTTAATAACATGCTTGGCCTTTTCGAAGAGGAATGAAGAATCAAGCACATTTCGTTTGGCTGCAATCACGACGAAGCCAGGCCATGAAAGCGTGGTTTATTTCTTCCCTGAAAACAAAATGGTGAATAAAACTGGTGCTTGCAACTCGACATTTTTTTTTATGACTTAAGTTCGACACGCTGCCAGATGATTACCCTGATATGGAGTTACAATCAGACCAATTTTCTCAACAGCACAATATTGACGTGGGGATGTATCACAAACAACCGTTTCCAATTTACTTCTGCATGTGTGCAGTTTGACATTTAATTTCGGGAGAACTTCCAACAATTTGAATATCGCGTTGAATTCGAAGGTGTGTCGATTGGTCAGAGTTTAATTATGGCCCCCTTATGTGACTGGTCGAAACTTAGCAATCCTTTACATTGTCAGGCAAGCGATAGATTTGGAACTGCAGTGAAACGGCTTTTTTAGAGTCAGGGTTTGGTGTGCATGCTTGGTGTAGCTTATTGTTTAGCATTGTTGTCTCGCAGTACTTAGGTTCGAATCCAGCTTTAGGTGCTTGTCTGTGCAGAGCGTTCACATTCATCACGCATGTGGGTTTCCTCCCACAGTCCAAAGCTGTCAGGCTCATGTGAATTGGCTATGCCACACTGCCCAAACCATTAGGTGCATTTGTCAGAGGGAAATGGCAGTGTATGGGGTAATCTTCAGAGGGTTGGTGTGCATTTTTTGGGGCAAAGGGCCTGTTTCGACAGTGTGGGGAATCTAATCTTAAAGTCTGCAGTCTTATTGCCGGAATCGTTTCGGTCCCAATTGCTTTTATTGTATACCAGCGTTTATAAATTTTCAGTTCAGTTAATTGAATTGTTCAAAGTGTGTCATATTTGAATCCATGGATATCATGACGAAAGACCAGTAGATCATCCATTGCTGGCTGAGGATGGGACAGAAATTTCCGCCTTAAATTTTGCGTTGTTATGCTGCGCTCTTCTAACATTGGTCAATGATGATACTGATCGAGCATCCTCCTCCAATGAGTTGTTTTATAGTCATCTAGCACAGTTACGAGATGAAATTTTTAAAATAAAGTTCTGTGGTCTGTCACTCAATTTCCTCTGAAACACACATTCATCATTTACCCCAATACACAATGACCGACTATGGTTGGTGCTGCGGCACAAGTTTTGCAATTACTGCACTGACAGAGGAAGGTGCCGGGAGGGCAGGGTAGGTTTGTGGGGGGCAAGTAATTGTCAATGGAATTGTAGAGTGCATGGTCTTTTCAGAAGACCGATGGGGGTTGGTGATTATAACTCTGGTTCTGGGTTCCGTTTATCCGTGGCGGAAATGATGGAGGATGATCTGACATATACAGAATTGGATGGGTTGGACTGTCAGTGCATGAGTCTTCTTCTCTTGTTGCGATTGGAGGGATGAGGTTCAAGGGCAGAGGGGCAGGAAGTACCTGAGATGCGCTGGATGCCACCATAGAGTCGTGGGAATGAAAATGGATAATGTATAAGTGGCATATGAATGATTACTTGAATAAGAAGTGTGTAGGGGGTTATGGGCCGAATGCCGGTAAATGGAGGAACATCAAATTAGGATATCAGGTCGACTCAGGCGAGTTGGACAAAACAGTCCATTTCCATAACTTGCATCTAACAATGCTATAGCTGCCTAATGTGAGGTCTCATGCTGATGAAGGAGGTTACTAAATTAGAGAGGTTTGTGAGTACTTGAAATTACTTCACATTTTGGGTGCTTTCTAAGGGCTACTGGAGGTTTCTGGAAATTGGGTATTTTAAGCACTCACCAATTTGCACAAAAACAAATTTCACAATGTCAGGTCGTTATTCAGCACCCTGGACTGTATAAAGGCTGAAGGAAATTACATCAGAAGTAGCTGGGATTGGAGAAGATTACAGACCGAGTAATGACACGTCGACTAATCATTTCATCTGGCGAAGGCGACCAAGATTGGGAGGTTTATGAGAACTGGTAAAGAGGTCCCACGGACATAGAACTTAGAACGTAGAACATAGAACAATACAGCACAGAACAGACCCCTTGGCCCACGATATTGTGCCGAACATATATCCTAGATTAAGCACCCATCCATGTACCTATCCAATTGCCGCTTAAAGGTCGCCAATGATTCTGACTCTACCACTCCCACGGACAGCGCATTCCATGCCCCCACCACTCTCTGGGTAAAGAACCCACCCCTGACATCTCCCCTATACCTTCCACCCTTCACCTTATATTTATGTCCCCTTGTAACACTCTGTTGTACCTGGGAAAAAAAAATTCTGACTGTCTACTCTATCTATTCCTCTGATCATCTTGTAAACCTCTGTTAAGTCAACCTTCATCCATCGCCGTTCCAACGAGAAAAGGCCGAGAACTCTCAACCTATCCTCGTACAACTTATTCTCCATTTCAGGCAACATCCTGATAAATCTTCTCTGCACCCTCTCCAAAGCTTCCACATCTTTCCTAAAGTGAGGCGACCAGAACTGCACACAGTACTCCAAATGTGGCCTAACCAAAGTCCTGTACAGCTGCAACATCTCTTCACGACTCTTGAATTCAATCCCTCTGCTAATGAACGCTAATACACCATAGGCCTTCTTACAAGGTCTATCCACCTGAGTGGAAACTTTCAAAGATCTATGTACATAGACCCCAAGATCCCTCTGTTCCTCCTCCTGACTAAGAACCCTACCGTTAACCCTGTATTCCGCATTCTTATTTGTTCTTCCAAAATGGACAACCTCACACTTGGCAGTGTTGAAATCCATCTGCCACTCCTCAGCCAAGCTATGCATCATATCTAAGTCCCTTTGCAGCCGACAACAGCCCTCCACACTGTCCACAACTCCACCAATCTTCGTATCATCTGCAAATTTACTGACCCACCCTTCGACTCCCATATCCAAGTCATTAATAAAAATTACAAACAGCAGAGGACTAAGAACTGATCCCTGCAGAACTCCACTTGTAACTGGGCTCCAAGCTGAATATTTACCATCTACCACCACTCTCTGACTTCGACCAGTTAGCCAGTTTTCTATCCAATTGGCCAAATTTCCCTCTATCCCATGCCTCCTGACTTTCTGCATAAGCCTACCATGCGGAACCTTATCAAATGCCTTACTAAAATGCATGTACACTACATCCACTGCTCTACCCTCATCCACATGCTTGGTCACCTCCTCAAAGAATTCAATAAGACTTGTAAGGCAAGACCTACCCTTCACAAATCCGTGAAGGCTGTCCCTAATCAAGCAGTGTCTTTCCAGATACTCATAAATCCTATCCCTCAGTACCCTTTCCATTCCTTTGCCTACCACAGAAGTAAGACTAATTGGCCTGTAATTCCCGGGGTTATCCGTATTCCCTTTTTTGAACTGGGGCACAACGTTCGCTACTCTCCAGTCCCCTGGTACCACCCCCGTTGACAATGAAGACGAAAGGATCATTGCCAACGGTACTGCAATTTCCTCTCTTGCTTCCCACATAATCCTAGGATATATCCCGTCAGGCCCGGGGGACTTGTCTAACCTCAAGTTGTTCAAAATATCCAATACATCTTCCTTCCTAACAAGTATCTCTTCTAGCTCACCAGTCCGTTTCACACTCTCCTCTTCAACAATACGGACGGACTATAGATATCCGTTTTATAGATGACACGGGAACAGATAGATTTGGTTCGTCTGGTTTACATGATTTTTATGGCCGATTTGAGGCAGACAGTCGTTTGCCTCAGTCAAAAGACTTGCAATTCAAAAAAAATCTTTTCTCCCAGCTCAGCTTTACCCGCGGTTTGTTTTGTTTTGGTTTCAGCAAGCGGTCAGTTGATTCTTTTATGAGGCTAGTGTTCAAAGAAACAGTTTCGTGCTGATACGTTCTCACACTGGCATCTCTCCTGCAATAATCTTTAATTTTGCCAAGGGCGTGTTTATTGGGGTGTTGCAAATATTTGGATCAGCATCATAAAGTTACAACAGAGTTGATTTTGTTTTATAAATAGTTAAGTCATTCTGAATTCAGCTCTGTTTTATTAATCTATCAATCAATAATCTTGCAAATCAATCCTGTTTTATTTAGAACTAAGCGTTTGAGCCACCTGCATCACGCCTGGAGTATCACACTTGCACCTGCTTAAGACTATTGGCAAAGTAAGGGTCCAGACGATTTCCTTGAAATGTTTACAGGGGATCAAGCCATTTCGCTAATGTCAGAGTAATGTGCCAATATGTAGAAATTTTTGGAAGTCCAACAGATAGAGTTGTTTGGAGCTCTGGAATAGTTTAACTAGAAAAAGGGTATTCGTCGCTCGGAAGCCGTTTACAGAGACAGAATGCATGTGTTTAGAGGTATGGAGAACGTTGTATAAGAGTGGAGCTACCATCAGAAACATCAGCTCATATTCACTGAAGACGCTAACTGATTTAAAAAAATAAGAAAAAGCTTCGGTTTTGGACTTTAATTGGACAGGGAGCCTTTCAATCTAGCAGACTTTCCTCTCTATTAACATATTAACCGGACTGCAGGCAAATGCATATATAGGTCATTGTGCAAGCTAAGATTATTCCTTAAAAATGAGATTGAATGGGAAGGAAAAGTGTGCACATATAGGAATGTAAAATATCATCAAATCTATGCGGAAAAATAAATTGATGCAACGACTGAAGGAGCTTACATTAATATGATGTGTGACAGTGAGAGGAGGATGTCACGTTGATAGTGAGTTTCGCAGGAACTGGTTTATGAGATTCGCAGATGTAGATTTTTCCGATCGGACTTTTACAGGGACCTGGGAGGATTACACACAATCGGAGCAATGAGCAAATCGTCAACATGCTAATTAGATTTTCAGGAATGGGAGAGGTTATATAAATAATGAAGGCTGTGAAAGCGTCAGGCATTTACGGGGATACGGAGATTCAATGGGTATGGAAGGTCTTGCACTGTGAGGGAATGTTTGAGTTGTCGAAGTTTCATAGGGAGAGCGGTTCAGGTTCAAGAATACAACATATGTGAGGGCTGCAGAAAACCGATGAGGGAACACCGATAATGTGTATTGCAGTTGTTAGAGATGTTTAAAGGTTAAAGGGAGACTCGTAGGATCTGATAGTATACGGAGAAAATGGGCTGCAGAGTCTGACAGAATGCGTTGGATTTGGAGTGCATTGACTGATGTTGAGTGAAAGAAAACCTACAACAGTGTGCAGTTACCGTCAAATTTTGCGACAAAAGGAATTAGGATGCAGATTTTCTCGCTGATCAGGAAAGTTGTTTTCAATGTTTACAGAGTTTACAGATGCAAGGAGATTGGTGGTAAGGAGAACTGGTGAACTGGAGTAGTTCTTACATACCAAGAGGATTGTTGGCGAGGAGAGGTTAACAGAGATTGCAGGTTTGCAGTCTTGGAAGACGTAATGTGCATGGGGACAAGTATGCAAAGGAAGAGGTGAGGGTAGGGATTGGAGGAGCAAAAAAAAATACGGAGAGCTGTGGATGTTGTAGGACATGATATTCCAGAAATAGCCAGAGTCCTAGTAACTGAACATATTTCCACAGATTTAGAGGATTATTCTGCTTGAGATATTAACAGATTATTTAAAGTTCCCATGTTCATACAAGGGCTCATGTTAAATTGATTTGCAGAACATCGGGTAAAAGGTGCGGGACAGGAATATGAGCAATGCTTTAAACTCAAAGCTAACATACACCAGGGGAATATGTCATTAAATTTTGAAAGTAAAGCTTAAAATGGTTACATGTGGCACAGGAAAATGCGTGGAGAAACACGGACAGAAAGGAAAAGAGACACAGAGTTACATTCTGGAAGCCATACTGGGCTGTGCATCCCTCCATTTAGGACATATGCGATCTGCATAGTGTTCCACTCTGCACACATTGCCGATTCGTATTGAGCTGTGCATGAGCCTGATATGCAGCATACGTCATGGAGAAACGCAGAGAGTGAGACAGAAAGAAATACAGATGGGGGCGGAGTAGAGGATCGAGAGATAGAGAGGGGTAGAGAGAAAGCCGACCGCTCGAGCGAAAGAGAGAAAGAGAAGGAGACTTACATAATGAGAGACTGCAAAGCTTCCCATTCTCGGCACATATCCTGACCACGACTGTAAATGAATGCAATGATGTGGGTTGCACGATTTACAACTCTGGACACTTGCACAATTTTTACATGAGCATAAATACCATATCTGCCTTTCTGGCACGTGTGCTGTGTCAATGAGATGTATTGACAATGTGACATGGCCAACTATTTCTTTTATTATTGCGATGCTTTAATTTTATATACTCATTCTTGTTTTTGCCACTTTCATTATTGGATGAGTGCGACTATGCACATTATAACACTTTGGGAAATTCCCACTGTCCTGATCCTCGCCATACCCTTACCGCTCCGAAGCAAATTGTCAGTTTCTTACTCTACTTGGGACTCCACGTGCAACGAAAGTACAGCATGCTGATCAAAGACACGTGCTTGGTGCTCTGTTCAAAACATCTCACACGCATGACTCCCCAAATGCAACCAACGCATTAAAATGTCTTGTGCATCAGTCCAGTGGGCAGGTCATACGCGACATGGACCCACACTTATGATGCCTGTCGATGTCTGAATAACCCTCCACATGGCACACAGTGTACCATTAAGGTATGCAATCTCTCACCGTTTTAGTATTGTTGAAATATTTACAAGTTTGGAATTACCCATGTGATTTTCTATCTGTCAACTGTTGCTGTAAATTATTCATTGACAGAGCCTGTACTCCCAATTTATATCTTAGATCCTTGCCCATCTTGGTTTCGCCGAAAAATTTAGTTGGAAACATTTGTTCCATTCATTTACATCATTGATATTGGATGCAAATAATTAAGGACAAAAAAAAGTTCACTGTTTTACTGCCGTCAATAGTTTCTTTAAAATGTCAGATTCCAAATAATCAGTTTTGTTATTCCTGACTTCGGCTCATCAAACTGTCCGATCTGTAATCCGATGACTGATCTTTGAAAGGCTGCATGTTGTTTACCTTTTCGTGTGAAAATTGTTTGAGAGATAAAATCTTCTTCTTCAATTACTTGAATGGTCACATGATTTTCTTTTAGAAAACGGACTTAAAGTGCTGTGTAGACTGTTTTATGATCGGTCTTGTTGTGAATGGTGTTGAACATTTTGCCGTCAAAAGCGAATAGCCTTTTCTGACTTGATGATGGAGGGAATACCACTGCATTTGCAGATCCAGTTGGACGACAGTGACTCATGGACTCCCTGTCTTACTTTCCAAATCTTTCAGACGTATCTGTCCTACTTCATAGAAGTTGTTGCACATAACATCGCAGACAATATATTCAATATGACAATGAGACTTTACCTCCGCAATGACCGTGTACTGGGCATCGACACAAGTGCTTTTACCGACAGATACATTGGTGATTAGTCATTTGATGAACATATTTCCGATTTATTCGTTCAAACATCACTTTGCATAGTTTGGTTATCATTATTTTAGTCGCCGCCTTGCTCCATTCGTGATCTTCCTGTGGAGATGCTCTGATGATGGAGATTGAGGTTCAACGCAAGGAATACATTATGTGTCCTTATTACTCTCAATACGACCCGGAGTGTGTTTTCAACATCAAGCCGAACAGAGATCACGAAGAGGTGTTGTGGAGGGTTGCTATTTGGCATCACCAAGCTATTCATTTGACGTCGTTTGATGCATAACCATGAAATTGCACGGGTTCTTCAAACAATATTAATGAATTCCAAGGTAAATCCTCAATCTACAGCATATAACTGAGCCACGAACACTGTTGACCTCTCCTGCAGGTGGACACATTTACTGACGGAATGGTTTGTTATATTCTCAAATACTTTAAGTGATTTTTTTTAACGATTTAATGCACAGAGGTGACCTAATTAATGCGTGACAAATATTGGGAACGGAATATTTAGGGCAGCTTGAATCTTCGAGCCTTGGGCACGAATGAGGTGGAGTAGTTCAGCCATAAAAGGATGCCTCCTGTGTGAGCGTAAAAGATGTTGTATGAAATAGGTAATGCGTTAATATTATTGCTTTCGGTGAAACGTTCTAGTTAATGCGAAGTTATGGAGAGATTATTTCCGCTAATCTATGTGGATCTCAATAAACTCATGCCATTAATTGGCTTTCGAATCTCTGCAGCAATAATGACTTTGGTTTACTGACATTTGTTGCTGTGTGCCATTTCCAGTGCAACTCGCCCCTCAAAAGGACTCCTGAACTTCAACAGTATCACGGACAACAGTGACATCATTCAACGACCATAGTGTAGCTAAACAACTATTTCAATGCGGAACTAAACTGCAGAGTGTCTGAGATTTCCATGTATCAAGCAGGAAGAAAATGGTGCGGTCAAACCCTCGTTGTGGGCATGTTCATGGACCACCTCTTGCATGGACTTGCGCTCAAACAAGGCTTCTTCACCTATAACCAGTAGCAGAGCCCATGGCACCAGACCATGTCTACCTGCTTCCAGCTTGCAAACCAGCTTTTCATCGTTCACCTGTTGGAGGAATGTGCAGTTTTCCCGGTGGATCATTGTCCATCTCCACTCCATCAATATAAGGTTACCCAGAGTGACAATCTCGCCATTCCTCATGGAAAGAGCAAACAAGTGACAGTACAATGATCACAACGTCGAGGGAGGCTTCACAAAGCTTCTCATGAAACATTGACAGAAGTGGGTACTGCAGATGCTGCAGATTAGAACCAAGATTATTGTAGTGCTGGAAAAGCACAGCATGCCAGGCAACATTGGAGGAGCAAGAAAATCGGACATTAGGAATGTTGAAGGTCTGACATGATATGCTTTTCCAGCACCATCCAATCTTCATGTCACCAAACATGCCATTAAGCTTACCACAGCCCTTGCCTCTCAGATTACATGGAACCGGTTCACTTCGAGCTCAGAAACATCAAGGTGAACTTAACACTGGTGCAGGATTTTATAACGAAGTAAAAACTACAAAACCAAGTTTGTACACGTGAAAAAAACAGGAAGCTACACATGCACGTACAGCCATTGATGATGGAATGCAACTGTCTGGCAGCATCCGAAAAGAGACAGCAAAGTTATCATATCAGGAGTCTCTTCACTAAAACAATTTTAGTATCAGACCTCAAGCATCTACGGTTTTTCCTTTTATATTAGATGGGTAAGTATTTTGCATACTGCAACATTAATGGGACATTGATCTGGAAAGCAGCAGAAGTGGGCGGCACGGTGGCACAGTGGTTAGCACTGCTGCCTCACAGCGCCTGAGACCCGGGTTCAATTCCCGCCTGCGTGGAGTTTGCACGTTCTCCCCGTGTCTGCGTGGGTTTCCTCCGGGTACTCCGGTTTCCTCCCACAGTCACAAAGATGTGTGGGCCAGGTGAATTGGCTATGCTAAATTGCCCGTAGTGTTAGGTAAGGGGGAAATGGAGAGGTATGGGTGGGTTGCGCTTCGGCGGGTCGGTGTGGACTTGTTGGGCCGAAGGGCCTGTTTCCATACTGTAAGTAATCTAATGTAATCTAAAGTGGTAAAGGCAGTAGTGCAGTTGAGGGGTCAATCACAACTGAAGTCCCTGTCCACCCGCGTTTGAGGTAGGGAGTACGCTCAGAACATAAATGAAGTTCAATATGGAAATATCCTGCTGGGATTCGACATCGTAGAACCAGATATGACAGAGATGAAGGAACTGGTGGAGAATAGTTACGCTTTGCTGAATTGTGTTCAGCAGCACAGGGAAGCCAAAGTGGAAAGATTGGAAAGTGTCAGGCTGCAAATTGTACTTAAAAATTACATCTTCCCTAAAGTCGCTTGGGGAAATACACTCAGCAGACGTTCATTGGATTAACAAGGAGAAGGCGGGAGAACAGTGATTAAAAGCATCAAAGCCATAATCAAATGAGAGCAGAGTCTAATCGAATTTAATGGTCGAATTATGCACATAGGTTGTATGTTCTTCGGACAATGCCATGCATTTTATTTAAACGGTGCATTCCACTCAGTGAAATTTATTCTGTACTAAAAACAAGTCCTCATTCAGAAGGCGAACAACCATCGCTTGACAAAGATGATCAAGAAGTGTATCCAGTCACAAAGTGAAGGAAACAATATGGTAAGAAGCCAGGTAGGATGTACATATTCGTTTTGGAGCTAGTATCTTCGATGTAATGTTGCAATGAGGATTTGTCTTTCTCAGACTTTCGAAAGTCTGCAGAAAACACTTGCTAGAGAGCACTGGAGTTAGGGCTATGAATATTTTTGACATAAAGACAGATCGATTCATTAAACCCAAGGAATCAATGGTTATCGGGTATAGATGGGAATGTGTTGCTTAAGATACATTCTGATCCGCCATAATCATAGTGAATGGTCGAGTAAGTTTGAAGCGCTGACTGGCATAATAATTGACCTGAGTTATTTTGTTTGCTTGTGTTGCTAGGTTACCTGGGTAGGGTTTTTTTTCTCCCTATTTAAACGCGCAGGCGAGCCGTAGACCTCAGTTTCTCGGAGGACCACGTGACGGCTGTTTGTCCGGTTCGAAGTTGAGGGTGAGTTCCAGTTCTTAGTTTTTCTTATTTTGTTTTAAAAACTAAAAATTTAAAGTTGTCGAGTGTAAGTTCCAGGACTTAACTTATTTTAAACTAAAAATTTAAATGTTTTTTTTTAAAAAAAACTGCCGAGTAGACCCGGAGGCTTGTGTTGCTAGGTTACCTGGGTAGGGTTTTTTTTTCCCTATTTAAACGCGCAGGCGAGTAAACCGAGGGACTTCAGCAGAAGTCGCCCGCCCTCCTCCTCTAACCTTAATAATAAGACCTGTTGCGGCAAGCAGGTAAGTGCTGCGTTTTGCTTGTTTGGTTTCTTTAGATGTAGTTTTTTTTTAAAGAAAGCTAGCTTTTTAGAGGGATGGCAGTGCAGGCAGTGCAATGTTCCTCTTGCAACATGTATGAGGTGAGGGAAGCCATTAGCGTCCCTGCTGAGTACACTTGCAAGAAGTGCACCCATCTCCAGCTCCTCCAAGCCCGTGTTAGGGAACTGGAACTGGATTTGGATGAACTGCGGATCATTCGGGAGGCAGAGAGGTTCATAGATCAGAGCTTTAGGGAAGTAGTTACTCCGAAAGTTCAAGATAGATGGGTGACAGTGAGGGGGAGTGGGAGGAAGAAGCCAGTGCAGGGACCCCCTGCGGTCATTCCCCTCAAGAACAAGTATACCGTTTTGGATACTTGTGGGGGGGGATGACTTACCAGGGGCAAGCAACGAGGTTCAGGCCTCTGGCACGGAGCCTGGCCCCGTTGCTCAGAAGGGAAGGGTGGAGAAAGGTAGAGCGATAGTTCTTGGGCACTCGATAGTGAGGGGTACAGACAGACGGTTTTGTGGGGGCGACAGTGACTCACGATTGGTATGTTGCCTCCCAGGTGCAAGGGTACGTGATGTCGCTGATCGTGTTTTCCGGGTCCTTAAGGGGGAGGGGTGCAGCCCCAGATCGTGGTGCACGTTGGCACCAACGATATAGGTAGGAAGAGGGGTGAGGATGTCAGACAGGCTTTCAGGGAGCTAGGTTGGAAGCTCAGAGTTAGAACAAACAGAGTTGTAGTCTCTGGTTTGTTACCCGTGCCACGTGATAGAGAGTCGAGGAATAGGTCGAGAGAGCAGTTAAATGCGTGGCTACAGGGATGGTGCAGGAGGGAGGGATTCCGGTTTCTGGACAACTGGGGTTCTTTCTGGGGAAGGTGGGACCTCTATAAAAAGGATGGTCTACACCTGAACCTGAGGGGCACCAGTATCCTTGGGGGGAGGTTTGCTAGTGCTCTTTGGGAGGGTTTAAACTAACTCCACCGGGGCATGGGAACCTGGACTGTAGCTTTAGGGTACAGGACCTTGAGTGTAGGGAGGTTATGAATAATGCAGCGATCTCGAAGGAGGGTGCCTGTAAACAGACGGGTGGATTGAAGTGTGTATACTTCAATGCCAGAAGTATAAGAAATAAGGTAGGTGAACTTGCATCGTGGGTTGGTACCTGGGACTTCGATGTTGTGGCCATTACAGAGACGTGGGTAGACAGGGACAAGAATGTCTGTTGCAGGTTCCAGGGTTTAAATGTTTTAGTAGGGTCAGACATGGGGGTAAAAGAGGGGGAGGTGTGGCATTACTTGTCAAAGATAGTATTACAGCAGTGGAATGGACGATGGAAGAGGACTTGCCATCTGAGTTAGTTTGGGCTGAGGTTAGAAATAGGAAAGGTGAGGTCACCCTGTTAGGTGTTTTCTACAGGCCTACTAATAGTCCGAGAGAAGTAGAGGATAATATTGCGAGGATGATTCAGGAGAAGAGTGAAGGTAGCAGGGTGGTTGTTATGGGGGATTGTAACTTCCCAGATATTGACTGGGAAAGCTATAGCTCGAGTTCATTAGATGGGTCGGTGTTTGTCCAATGTGTGCAGGTGGGTTTCCTGACACAATATGTAGACAGGCCAACAAGAGGTGAGGCGAGACTGGATTTGGTTCTAGGTAATGAACCAGGCCAGGTGTTAGACTTGGAGGTAGGTGAGCACTTCGGGGACAGTGACCACAACTCGGTGACTTTTACTTTAGTGATGGAGAGGGATAAGAGGCAAGAGTTATAGCTGGATGTGTGGATTGGAAAAACAGGCTTCAAGAGAAGAACACTAATGAGATGTGGAGATTGTTCAAGGAGCAGCTACTACGTGTCGTCGATAAGTATGTACCAGTCAGGCCAGGTGTAAAGGGCCTTGTGAGGCAGCCGTGGTTTAGTAATGAATTGGAATCCCTTGTGAAAGGGAAGAAGGCGGCATATGTAAAGATGAGGCGTGAAGGTTCAGTTGGAGCGATTGAGAGTTATAAGGTAGCCAGGAAGGATCTAAAGAGAGAGCTAAGAGAAGCGAGAAGGGGACATGAAAAGCCCTTAGCTGGTAGGATTAGGGAAAACCCAAAGGCATTCTATAGGTATGTCAGGAATAAAAGGATGACATGGGTAGGTATCGGTCCAGTCAAGGATAGTAGTGGGAATTTGTGCGTGGAGGCGGAGGAGATTGGAGAGACACTAAATCAGTACTTTTCGTCAGTATTCACTCAGGAACAGGACACTGTTGCTGATGTGAATATGAAGTCACAAATGATTAGAATGGATGGCCTGGAAGTATGCAGGGAAGAGGTTATGGGAATATTGGAAAGGATGAAAATAGATAAGTCTCCTGGGCCTGATGGCAGTTAACCTAGGATCCTATGGGAAGCTAGGGAGGAGATAGCAGAGCCATTGGCCTGGATTTTTATGTCGTTATTGTCAACGGGAATAGTACCAGAGGACTGGAGGATAGCGAATGTGGTCCCCTTGTTCAAGAAAGGGAGTAGGGATAGCCCTAGTAACTATAAGCCAGTGAGTCTGACTTCAGTGGTGGGCAAAGTCTTAGAGAGAATGGTAAGGGGTAAGATTTATGAACATCTGGATAGGAATAACGTGATCAAGGATAGTCAGCATGGTTTTGTGAAGGGCAGGTCGTGCTCACAAACCTTATTGAATTTTTTGAGAAGGTGACTAAGGAGGTGGACGAGGGTAAAGCAGTATATGGATTTGTGTATATGGATTTTAGTAAGGCGTTCGATAAGGCTCTCCATGGTAGGCTAATGCTAAAACTACGGAGGTATGGCATTGAGGGTGCATTAGAGGTTTGTATTAGGAATTGGCTGGCTGGAAGGAGACAGAGGGTAGTAGTTGATGGACTATGTTCATCTTGGAGTGCAGTTACTAGCGGTGTACCACAAGGATCTGTTTTGGGACCATTGCTTTTTGTTATCTTTATAAATGATCTAGAGGAAGGGCTTGAAAGCTGGGTAAGCAAGTTTGCGGATGACACAAAAGTCGGTGGAGTTGTGGATAGTGAGGAAGGATGTGGTAGGTTACAGCGGGATATAGATAAGTTGCAGAGCTGGGCAGAAATGTGGCAAATGGAATTCAATGTAGCTAAGTGTGAAGTCATTCACTTTGGTAGGAGTAACAAGAAGATGGATTACCGGGCTAATGGTAGGTTACTTGGTAGTGTGGATGAGCAGAGGGATCTTGGTGTCCATGTACACAGATCTCTGAAAGTTGCCACCCAGGTAAATAGTGCTGTGAGGAAGGCATATGGTGTACTGGGCTTTATTGGCAGAGGAATTGAGTTCCGGAATCCTGAGGTCATGTTGCAACTGTATAAGACTCTGGTGCGGCCTCATCTGGAGTATTGTGTGCAGTTTTGGTCGCCATACTATAGGAAGGATGTGGAGGCATTGGAACGAGTGCAGAGGAGGTTTACCAGGATGTTGCCTGGAATGGTAGGAAAATCTTATGAGGAAAGGCTGAGGCACTTGGGGCTGTTCTCATTGGAGAAGACAAGATTTAGGGGAGATTTGATAGAGGTGTACGAGATGATTAGGGGTTTAGATAGGGTAGACACTGAGAACCTTTTACCGCTAATGGAGTCAGGTGTTACAAGGGGACACAGCTTTAAATTAAGGGGTGGTAGGTATAGGACAGATGTTAGGGGTAGATTATTTACACAGCGGGTTGTGAGTTCATGGAATGCCCTGCCAGTAGCAGTGGTGAACTCTCCTTCTTTATGGTCATTTAAGCGGGCATTGGATAGGCATTTGGAAGTTATTGGGCTAGTGTAGGTTAGGTAGGATTCGGTCGGCGCAACATCGAGGGCGGAAGGGCCTGTACTGCGCTGTATCTTTCTATGTTCTATGTTCTATGTTCTATGTTTCTGGGTTTGGAACAAACCGTCTTTAGTTGTTCTCGTTTGGCATGCTCTGTCTTTTGTTTGTTTGAAATGTGGTTTGGAAATTGTTTTGGACTGGTGGATACTTTATGGAAGGTTTGGTCTTCTCTTTGTCACCGTTTATGGCCCGGTCACTTTCCATTTATGACATGATCCAGAGCATTCTATAACCAATGATCTCTGGAACATTGTATAACCATCGTCCTCCAGACTTTTTTGTGAGTGGTTGAACGTCACTCAATTGGACTAAATACTAAGTCCTCTGAAAAGAGATCCCGTTCGGGGGTGAAGTAGGCCGTGGTTCGAAATCGCCTCAGGCAGTTAATGAAGTTGAATGGGCTTTCCCTCCGTTTATATTTCATCACAACAGATCAACGATAATTTAGACGAAAAGGCTAAAATTTCCAATCTCCATTTGTCTTCGAGTAGCATTGGAGAGAATCCTTACGGACGAGTAAACAAGTCGATGTGAGTCAAGTAAAACACATATTATTTAATTTGTTTTGTTCAGGAGGGAGTGTTTGTTGTGAATTCCTTCACATATTTCTAAGTAATTGGGAGGTTCCAATTTGTTGCCACAACTTCAATTATTCCAAAACATTTCAGAATGCAATGACACATTTGAAAATATTATGAGTTGCTCCATCAAACAGGTATTTTTCCCTCGAGGCTGATGACTTTTTTTTTGCATTTCTCGCAGTTAATATCTTGACGATCTATGTCCTGCTCTATAAAGATTGTGGATTGTCTCCATGTGTCAGTCGTTACCTCGTGGCCATGGCCGTGGCGGACCTTTTAGTTATTTTTCTCGACCTGATATTGAGACATATTCCGATTTCCTCTCAGCTTTATTTCATGAGGTCAATCCCCGTATGTAATATCCATGCTGTACTGCTTTATGCAGCCACTGACTGTTCTGTCTGGTTCACTGTCACTTTCACCTTTGATCGATTTGTGGCCATTTGTTGGCAGAAGCTGAAATGCAAATGTTGCAATAAGAAAACGGCGGCTGTGATCCTAGGAACAGTGACTGTGCTGAGCTGCTTAAAGAATACTTTTTGGTATTTTATGCTCACAAGTCGTTATTGGCTTTGGAACTTGCCGTAGTTTTGTTTGGTAACAGGCGATGTTCTTTACTCTCCGGTCTGGGTCACAATCGAATTCCTGCACAACATTCTAAACCCAGCTGTTCCATTTTTGCTAATTCTGCTGCTCAATGTTCTCACCGTGAGACACATTTTATTGACCAGCAAATCCCGCAGGAGGCTCCGGGAACATATTAGTGGGGACTTACAGTGCGACACAGAAATGAGAAATCGAAAAAAATCCATAAATTTACTATTTGTGATTTCTGCCAATTTCATCTTCTTTTGGTCAACCTTAATGGTGTATTCTATATGGAGCCGGATGTATGATTTGGGATTCATCGTTGTAGATCCAGACAGTTTTGTGCTGGAATTTGGCTTCATGCTGCAGCTCCTCAGTGGCTGCACAAACACAGCGATTTATACCGTGACCCAGACTAAGTTCAGAAAGCAGCAGAAGAATGTACTGAAACATTTCTTTACACAAATTCATCAGTTAATGAAATGCACAACATAATCAATTAATCAAATCAATTATCAATTCAAACAGGTCACAGCGATTCATTTAAACGCTTGTGTCAACTAGTGAGTCAATTGAAAAGTGCAACAATAATCTATTCTATTCATCATTTTTATTTGTAAGGAGAAAAAACATACATTAAACAATCGTCCCTGTATAAAGATCATTATTTTGCTTGTCCTTTTGTTGAAGAATCTAACATCGACCACAAGAACTCGTCCACAATGAAGCTGAATGAACCGGTGTCGAGCTCAAGAGTTATGTTTCAGTTATTCTTGTCTTGATTCCAACTCCAGCATCAACCATTCTGATTTAACCTCAGCAGAATTAATCTCTCTCATTTGCTCCCTCTCAACATAGCTGACCTGGAGTCTTGCAATGCCCCTGTCCTTCACTTCTCCACCAATTTTCTTGTTTTTTATAATCCGCCCCCGCCCCCCCCCCCCCCCCCCAACTTCCCCATTCAGCTACATTCTATTTCCGTAGTGCGGAATCCCTAACTCTCAATCTCTTATTCCATGAATCTCTTCCTCCAAGGTTCTCTCAATTTCGGTTGCTAGAGGGACAGAGTGGATGTGGCACCACAAGTCCTTACTACGTAAGCAGAGAGAGGGTGTGGCTACACAAGAACAGAGGAAGTGCGGAGCACCAGTTTGTTGTGAGGGTAACAGTGTGAGCCTCTAAACAAATGTCATTGCGAGGATCTAAAGTTGGTCTGAAGCGACTGGTTGTTGCGGGGGCATATGTAGTAGAGGCAAAACAGGCTCTTGGCAAAGGAATAGTGTTTGGCGTGGCACCACACTTCATTGCTATGGCAAGAGTGTAGGATTTGGAGCACAGTTCTTCAACAGTAGAGATTGTATGCGTGGGCACTGCCATTTGTTGGTTGATCAAAGTGAGAATGTGGACACGGGCGGTTGCTGGAGGAAAAAAGGTCATAGTTGGAATAATGGGATTTTGCTTGGCGATCACAGAAGGCGTTGGGGCCACAGTCTGTTGATGAGAAACATACAATGAGTGAGGACCAAGTCTGTTGTTAACTTAACAGAATAACACTTTTAGCAGGTGATCGCTGGGGGATCAAATTAGACGTAGCTTCACTTTCTTGGTAAGAATAGGGTGATTGTGGCGCTCGTGGAAACGACTGTGTGTGGAACAGTGCCCCAAGGCTATGCGTTGAGAACAGAATGCAGATGTTGTTGGAGTGGAGAGTTGATGGCACTACCCGCTGTTGCTAGTGGAACAGAGATGCGATGGGCCACAAGTCACTGTGAGGGTTTGGACCAAGCGCACTCCATGTGGAGATGATTTTGTCCAGGTTCCCTGGATGATGCAAGGGGAGAAGAGTGCAGCACTTGGATGAGCAAACTGTTGATCGGAATGAACAGTGAAGCTGAGGTTGCAAGTCATTGTTCGTGACCAAAGTATGAATTGATTCAGAGCTTTTGCTTGAGAAACCGAGTGAATAAATGAGCATTAGTTGTTGACAGAGGAATAGAGCGGGGATGGTTACACAGGCAATTGCTGATGAATTAGAATCAGCATGGGACATTTCCAGTTGAGAAGGAACAAATTGGGATGGGACCATAAGCTAATACTGTGAGGACTAACTGGGTGTATGGCAGAATTGCGTTCCAATTGGAGCACGGCGGGATTCGTTAGCTGCTGTTGATGGGCAATAGTTTATGGATGGCATCACATGTCATTGTTCTGGAACCAGAGGGTGGGAGCAACCAAGCCGCATGACAATAGGAACAGAAAGTTGATGGAACCATACGCCATTCGCAGGGAAATATCAGTATGTTGTTCGTGCAACAGAGTAAAGGTATGCACACAAGCTAACGGAACGATTATTGTGGAATAAGCAAGTACTTATGAGTGGAAAGAAGTGCTGTGTAGGGCCGTAGAATGTAGCAAGGGGTACGCAGAGACTGTGTGGTTTTGTTCACAGTCTAGTACGAGTGGCGAACTGTGGGACTACTATCTGTTCTCAGCAAAGAGGTGTGGGGGAAATTCACAATCTTTTACTTGGGCGATGGAGATGCTGTGGGAGCATTGGGTGCTGCAAGGGGAACACTGTGGAGGATATGTCTAACTCAGGAGCCAGCCAGGAAAAAAAATAGCATTTCAGTTACATTGTCTTTCCCTTCAATTTAAAACATCAAAATGTTCCGTAACACGAGTCAAACAAAATAATTGACTATAGTTTGTTGATGAAGCTGAACAGGAAAGAGTCAGAGTAATGAAAACAAGTACTGCAGATGCTGGAAACCAGATTCGAGATTAGAGCGGTGCAGGAAAAGCACAGCAGTTCAGGCAGCATCCGAAGTGCAGGAAAATCGACGTTTCGGGCAAAAGCTCTCTTTTCCTAATGACAGGATTTTGCCCGAAACGTCGATTTTCCAGCTCCTCGGATGCTGCCTGAACTGCTGTGCTTTTCCAGCAAAACTCGAATAAAGAGTCAGAGTTGACCCTAATCCCTGATCCTTTGAGTCGAGGAGGGGACAAAAGCCGAATCAGGAGTTGAGTGTACGTCACTGTAACCTTGCTTTCACCTCAGGTATCACACATACCGACGTGGGCTCGGCAGAATTCATCTCTCACCATTGTTCCATCGTGTTCCAAATCAGCCCCGACTCTCACACTATCTCTCTCTCCTCCAGCCATTTAGCTTTCAATTTATCAAGTTTCGCTGCCCCACCTTTCTTCCCGCGCTCTTCATCTCACATCTCACTACACTCCAACCTTCCTCTCTCTCTCCCAGTTTCATCACTTTGTCCGTATTCCTCTTTCTCACATTTTCTCATACTTTGCGTAGCCAGTAGACAGTATAGTGTTCGAACACGAATGAAAAGTGTGGATATGTGTCTACTGTCTGTTGCTTCGTGAAAAGAGTCGGTGCGATCCATTGTGTTCAACCAGGAGAACTGAGTTGGAAGATACAGAGAGTGTTACTCGACTAAAATTTTGAAAGTAGGACCACTGGGCGTTGGTCTTGAAATCAAATGCGTTTGGGACCGCCAGGCGTTTCTAGAGATAAACAGTTGTTAAGAGGTATGAGACCATTTCCAGGAAACAGTTGGGGTGTGCGGACGCTGGCTGTTGCTCGATAAACAGGCGGCTGATGGGAAGAAAGATGAAACTAATGGAAAAGTAATCAGTTAAGTTAAAGATGGTTTCTCCAGAGCAGTGGTGGGAATGGGTCACAGACAGTTGGAAACGGAATGGAATATAGGGTGATTGCTTGTTCCTATGTGTACAGTGCGTCAGATGGGTTCAGGAAAGTGGAGAACCGAATGACATCTTTGCCATAGACTGTTGTTACGAGAACAGAGAGAATGTAGCATGATTGGCGTTTTCTATGTGAAACATGAAAAGTAATTTCCAGGGCGTTGTTCATCGTTGGGTTTGTAGGTCGTTCTTGGATGAAGCAGTAGGTGTTTTAGCACTTGCTCTTTTTCTACAGTAACAGCGTGGTTTTGAGATCGTTGGTGGTTCCCTTTTATGGAAGGAAGGTCCTACTAGAATGAAGCCTAGTATGGAAGGAAGGTCTGACGAGGAAAACCTGAGGGATTGAGGCTATATTTGTCAGACAGAAGAAGTTTGAAAGATGACATTATTTAGACACATTAGTTAATCATAGGGTGAGATAGTCTGGACCTTGTGAGCTTTTTCATCGGATTGTGATAGTAAGCATGAGGTGACGTCGCTTTAAGTTGAGAGGTGATAGATATAGGACAGATTTCAGAGGTAGTTTCTTTAAAAGAAAATCAGGGAAGAGTAGGTGCGTATAATGTACTGCCTGCAACAAGAGTAGACTCGCCAAATTTAAGGACTTCTAAATGGTCATTGGAAAGACATATGGACGAAGATGGAATAGTGTAGTTTAGGTGGATTTCGAATTGGTTTCACAGGTCGTCGGAACATCGAGGGCCAAACGATTGTATTGTTCTGTGTCCATGTTCTCTTGGTCGAATTGAACCTGCTTCCACTGTCCACGCTTTTGAATTGAAAATGCATTTTCAGTAAGAGAAGTAATTTCAAGTAAGACCTGCAGACCAGTTCCAGATAACGAAATAAGTGAAAAGGTGACACGTGTTCCAACAGATTGTACAGTACAGCATATCGAGGTGAAATCACTGTGGGATGCGGCAGTTTCACTATGCACAGTTTAGAGTCGTACAAATATCATTGTGTAAGACCAAAATACAGTTTCTGTTTTAAAGCAATACATCAAGGCGAATGATCTTTTTCCATGCAGACACTTTTTGCCATTTCATATTTTACAACAGCACAGAAGTATTCTTCACAATCATTCTGCCAGTGTATTAAGTCTGTCTAATGAAATAAACTGCCCGACTTTCTATCCTGCCACTCAGCATTATGTGGGCATTCACAGAATTGCAGAAGTTTTGCATAGTCAGAAGGTTTATTTTGCCTATTATGTCTGTTATGGCTCTCTGAATGAGCATCTTACTTAATACCAATCGCATGCTTTTCCTGGCAATCCCACACATTCATGCCTTTTTAATAAATGTCTTATTCAGTCTGCAATTTATAGAATGAACTGATTTAAAAACATGATTGGCAAATAATGAAAAGCAAATCGCTGTTTCATTTGTTTTCCTTTGACTGCACTTTCAGATTCACGACTAACAGCTTTTTAACAAATGTAAGGAGTTTGCAATGTTACTATTTAAGAAGTTGGTTCGTTTTCTTTTTGTTTTATTTGTGACTTTAGAACTTGCGGCTTGTATCAATTCTGTTAGAGGTGTATTCAGTGTGATATAATCTCCCTGTGTTTTCCTGAGCCTGCACATGTTGTTTTCAGCAGTTGTGCCTGGTTGAGAGAATTTTGTGTCTCGGACATTGTCAGGAAGCCGCTAATTGCTACCTCAGTGGTCGCATTCTGCTGGTAGCGATGGACTGGCTAGTTTTGCATAAAATGTTACAGCTTGTCCCTGATCCATTATGGATGCAAAGATGTGAGCATTGAAACTGTGCTTGCTCAAATCGAATTTCCTCACAGCTTTATAGATTAACGATGGAAGTGGAATTATTGTGCGAAACCTTTTTCCAGCTAAAATCTTCACTAACAACTACAGGCTACACCATGGAGAACAGAAATGCTAGTCACACACTCTGACCAATTTGGACACGAGTGTGATTGCCAGAAACGTGTTCTGTTCTGATTGCCAACGTTCAGATTGCCAACGTGTTCTGTTCTGAATCAGGGTCACTTGCCTGGGAAGAGAAACACTTCTTTCTCTCCCAGGAAGCTGTCATGCCTGCTGAATTTCGACTGTCCATTTGTGTTTCTTATTTTACATTTCCAGCGTTCTATATTTCAGTGAGATAATGTTTGTTGTTTCGCTTGGACTGGTTAATTTCTTGGATCAGTCTGATTCTTACAAAGCCAAAGAAAAGGATGTAAACCAATGTTATTATCAGATGTTAAATACTGTTGACAGCAGGTACAAAAGACAAACTACTGCCATGTCCACATCGACACTCCATCAGTCACCCTGCAATGTGTGCAATCCCTCATTTATCTGACTGCCTGTATCCAATATTGCATCGTCGTTTTCTGCATCATTATGGAAGGATCAAAGAGGTCAATAGTCGGAAAAGGTTTACCTAGCATTGAATATGAAACCATGACTGTAGAGTGATTATAGCCTAAAGCCTGAATACAATCTATAGACAACTCAGCCACAATGCAGCTATTCTGCTTTTATGACCCATGACAACCTTTCCCTAAATTGCCACCTTGCTGTGGTGCAGATACACGAATATTCTGCTGCTCCGCTAACGTTATTACGATCGATGTAGAGGCACGCAAGTGATATCAAAGCTGTAACTGCAGACGAAGGCTGCAACTGTGCAGAGGTCTTTGAGGTCTATGTGTCACTGGCACGGTATGCTGCTTCTGTCAAGGACAGTGTGCTTTCTGATGCGCAACATCTTTCCTAAGTTAAAAGTTGTTTTGCGCAATTCATCAACATACAGCAATTCAACTCACCAGCCAACTCCACTGGCCTCACACTTACAAAATGTTAAGTCCTTTTGGCGATTTCTGAGAGGTGACAGGGACAGGTATGTGAACCTCAAAATGTCATGCCTTGGACCGCACTGAGCAAATAGAGCTCCATTCAGGCGTTCACCCTTGGGAAAAAAAATTGAAGACAGCGTTTTGACAGCTTTCTTCATGAGTGAACAGCAACCTGCGGGATACACGCTGAGCGACGAGGAAGCCAGAGGAAGTGCCCTAAAATGAACTGATCCGTCATCAATCTGGCTGGAAAAATGCACCAACAGGCTTATCCCAAGAAATCCACAATCAAACTCTGTCTAAATTTGGTTTGTACGAATCATCATAGATTACGAGCTAAATATTTATCCAGAATGAAGAATGTTTTTTTGACACCCGTGAACCCAGACTGTTCAACATTAATAATGTTGCCCTACAAGCAACTCAAAAAGCAGGTGATTGGCAGCTGAAGGAGAATGATAGTCATTAAAGATCGTTCTGAACATAAAAACCGACCATCAACCAAGGAAGTAAGGAATTGGGTTTCATCTCAAGAAGGAAGTCACCAACCGATTCTCGGAGCTCCCTATTGGAAATAAAGAATGCCTCATGGCTCTTCCTTGAAACCTGACCAAGAACCGGTGGGCAAACGTTATGTGCGGCTTGTGAAAATGTTTGATGTCACAGATGAACGAAAATCAAGTTTGCAATTCTTAGTCGACGCATCATTCCATGATCTGAAAATCAACTCTCGCAAATTCTAACTCGTTCCCTTGTGACCAGTCTTAAATATGGAAGGAGATTTGAGACATAAGATTTAAAATGCTTTGCTGCTGCAATTGTAGATCACAGTGTCACTGTTGACATTGGTTGTTGCTGCATACATGAGGAAAACGGATTGTGGAAATGTTGTAACCGTGCAGCATGTCAGCGTGGGCCATAGCCAAGCAGTTACACAGTGCAGTAAAGGCACTTTGGCCAAACGAGACCCCATGGAGAATATGTCACGGAAAGGCCTGTTAATCCCAAAGTCCTGCACTTGGTCAATAAGTTTGAGTGTTACACTATTTCAATTTGTCATCCAAATATCCGAGAAAGATTATAACGATTCAAGTCAGACTTCCTTCTGAGGCACCGTATTCCAGATTCCCGCCGTGCAGTAAGGGCAAAAGTGTCTTTTTTTTCAAATTCGCTTTGAATTTCAGCCATAAACTATATCCCATCCTTATTGACACATGGCCCATGCTGTCTGCATTGCATGCCCATACCCTTCATGATCTTACAGACCTCAGTCACGTAGCCACTTCAGCTTTCCCTGCTGTAAAGAAAACAAAATAGATCCACAACATCTCTCCTCATAGCTAAATTGCTCCAACACTGTCAACATTTCGGGGAATCTCTTCTGTAAACCTTCTGGTGATATCCTATCTTCCTGTCAGGAGGTGACCACAAATGTCACCATTTATGGAAACAAGTGACCCACGTGTCCGAATGAGATTCTATGCCTTTCCTCAGGGACCTGTGAACCCATCCTCTCTCTGATCTCCCAGCAACGGCCCGTCAATCGCGCCCCACTCTGGTCCCCAAGCTACAGTCTATGTTTCCACCATCACTCTGGTCGCCGAGCAACGGCCTGTCATTAGATCTCTGCTGTACTGCAATGGTCTGTGAACGAATTCCCTCTCTTTTACCTAGCAACGGCGTTTGAACGCTAACCCAATCTGTTTGCCCAGCAACAGCCTGTGAACCCACCCCGCTCAGATCTGTGAACATCAGCCGATGAAACAAATCCATTTCTGTTCCATTCCCCACCCTGTTCGCCTAGTAATCGTCTATGAACCTGTCCCCACTCTTTTCCAGAAGCAACGGCTTGTCAACACATCCACACTCTTTCTCCTTGCAACAGTCAGTGACGCTCTCCCTACTCTGTTCTCCTAGCAACTGCCTGTGACCGCCTCTTCACTCTGTCCTCCTGACAACGGCCTGTGAACCCATACCCACTCTGCGCCCCCAGCAACTGCCTGTTATTGCCTCTCCATTCTGTTCTTCTGGCAATTGTCCGCAAAAACATCCACATGGTATTCTTCGAGCAACTCCCTCTAAATCCATTCCCATTCTGTTCCCTGAGCAACGTCTATGAACCCGTACCCACTCTGCACCCCTAGCAACAGCCTGTAACCTCATCTCCACTCTAACAACTGGCCGTGGACCATCCACACTGTGTTCTCCGAGCAAACAGCATATAAACCCATCCCCAATCTGACTGCTAAGTAACGGTGAGTGATTCTGTCCCCATTCTGTTTGCTCGCAAACAGCCAGTGGCCCCCTCCTCACGCTGTTTACCCACTAACAAACTGTGGCGACATCCCCAATCTGCTCCCCCAGCAACGGCTTCTGCAATCATCACCAATCTGACCCCCGAGTATCGGCCTGTGAACCCACCCCGACTCTATTCGCAATAGACTGTGGTCCCAACCCCGCTCTGTTCTCCTATCCATTGCTTGTGACCGTACGCTGCCTGTCTTCTCCTAGTAACTGCCTGTACACGCATCCACACTCTGTACTCCTAGAAACAGCCTATAAGCCTATCCTACACAGATCCCCAAGCAACGGACTGTGAACTCATCCATTTTGTGTTGTCCTCGAAATGGCCTGTAGTCCCGTTCTCATTCTGTTCTACTCGGAACTACCTGTGACACCTTTCCCACTGCTTTCTCCTGACAACTGATTGCGACCACATCATCGCCCTTTTCCGAACGTCACCCTGTCATCCCCATGCAACTGTCTGTATCCCCGTCCCATTCAGATCCCCAGCATCAACCTGAGGCTTTTAACAAACTCTGTTCACCTCGCAACAGACTGAGACCCCATGACCTCTCCTTTACGCAAGCAACTGCCTGTGTTTACATCCACAATGTGTTCTCATTGGAAGGGCCTGTGACACGATTCACATTCATTTTGCTGCACAAAGGCCTGTGAAAGTACCCCTCCTCTGATCCCCTGGCAACGGCCTGCGTTTACCTCCACACTAGTCCGAACTGCGGCTTATCATTCCATCCCCACTCTGCCGTTGTTGAATTGATCTGTGAACCCATTCCCACTCTTCTCCACGAGCAACGGTCTGTGAACATGGCCTCTCTCTATTCTCCCAGCAATGGCATGTGAACCCATTCAAATCAGATTTTGTAGCAACAGCTCATGAACCCATCCACATTACGTTCTCTTAGCAACAGTCTGTGGGCCCTTCCCCACTCTTTAAGCCAGCAATAGCCTGTGAACCCACCATCAATCTTTTCCTGTGTCAACGGAATGTGAAGCAAACACCAAATGTGGGTGGCATATTCGATGGCCCAGGCAGCAGCAACAAGTCTCCGGTACTGTAGGGCACAAAGCTGTGGAAGAGGAGGCAGGACCCAGGCAAAAGCAAAAGGGTGGAACCATGGCATGCTCCAGGCAGCTGTGGTGGAGGAAGGCCCCAGACCCAGGTGGCGATCTTATGTCCTGTGAAGGGGTCGCAAGGCAAGTCACAGGCAGCAGTGGTGGCAGACCCCGAGCAGGAGCGACAGCCCTAAGTTTCGGGGGCCCAAACAAGTCCCAGTGAGCAGGAATAGAGGTAGACCCCACGCAGCAGCTTTGGAGTCATTTCACAAGCAGCAGTGGCGGCCTTGGAGGCGGGAATGGGGGCATGGCAAGCGTCAGGGAGCAGCGTTGGAGGCAGGCCGCCGAGATTTTAATTTCAGTGGATTCCCAAGGCAAGCCCCCGGAAGCAGAAGTGGAGGCAGACCACGCAGCAGAATTGGAGGCAGCCACTAGCAACAGGCTCAGGCAGCAGGAGCAAGAGGCGCAGGTGCAGGTGAGGCCCACGCAGCAGCGGCAGTCCTGAGGTGTAGGCAAGGCCCAGGCTGCAGTGGTGTGAGCAATCCCCGGGCGCAGCAGCAGCAGCGAAGGTGGTAGCTGCCTGTGCAGTTGAGCACTGCTCAAACCAAAAAAAACCCACAAACAAACAATACAGAATTCCGTCAAAGAAAGAAATATCTTCCCTAAACAAGGGGGAAAAGAAAACGAATCTCTCCACCTGAGTACAAGCAGGACACAGTGACTGTTGGCGAGCGAGCAGAGAGTCAGTGTCCTCAACCGAGGAGATTCTAAGTCCGTTGTATATAACTTAATTAAACAATACACAGTTTACGAAACAGTTAACATGAACAGCTGCATGCAGAGAAAGGGCAATTTTACAGAGGAGAGGAGCAGCAAAGCCAAGAAACAAATCCTACCATTCAACTAGATTTTAAGAAATTAGAAGAAACCTCAACTCCCACACTCTACCATCACGAAACTGTAAAAAATACAGATAAGACTGTCTAATTACTTTTAAAAAGTGCAAATAATGCAAACTCCCATGCAACACAGCAAGCCACTCGGCCGTCTGACTTCCAGCCACTCTGCAGACAGCCTGCCCTGCGCCCCTCTGGCACTGAGTTTCCCCCATGCTTTTTGTGGCTTCTCGGTCCTCCCTGACCCAGCTTCTGGCCGCCTCCAGAACAGCCTACGCTGCTGCCCCAACCCTCCAGAACGACAGTGGTCAGGGCAGCCTACCCATATTCCAGTTTCCCTAACTGACCTTTGCATCTTCCAGACTGCCCCGGGACCTCCCGGGTTGACAGCGCTGAGGACAGCCTACTCTCCTTCTAGCTCTCACTCTCTCCCTACTTATCATTGGGCTGTCGCCCACTCCGTTGTGACATCCTTTTGGACGTTTCTGACACACTTTCTGGCACCTCTAGGACAGCCCGTGCCCCTCACTGTGATGACAAATATCAGGGTAGACGACATGCATTCTGGATCTCGGCCTGGCCCTACGCACCTTCTGACTCTCAGCTGATCTGACACACCTACTGACCACCTCGAGGGCAGGATGTGCCGATTACCACTTGCTCTATACGACAGTGCTCCGAACAGCCTAACCACCTTCTGGCTCTCGGGGCAACTGGCATCGAGGTGTCTTACCCACCCTTCGGCTTTCAGGACGTCCTACCCACAGCCAGATTCACACTCTGCCACTCTCGGGGTGACAGTTTCCAGGACGACTTATGAACCTTCCAGCTCACAGAGAGGCCTGATCGACGCAGGGACACAAGGCAATGCATGTGATGAAGCCAAGAAGCAACAAGACAGTCAATTATCCAGAAGCAGAGACATTTGTAGTACAGAGAGCCTATGACCAATAACAATTTTCTTCAAAATGTCGAGTCCATTCCAAGGAAAAGCGTGTGCTCTTGTATACAAAATGCTTTGTTAGAAATGGAGTCCACTTCGAAATTAGAGTCCATTGATAAAAACAGAGACCACCACCAAGGACAGAGTCGACTGCTGAAGGCAGCAAATGCACACGCCAAAGCACACAATTGTTAAGTCAACATAATTTCGTGGCTCTTCCACAGAAAACCAGGCTGATTCCCAGGAACTCAGATCATTGTGAAGATGCAGTTAACTCACAGGGGTTTACTCCACTCCCAAAGTCTGGGTCTACTCCCGAATTCCAATGTTCAGCAAGTGTTCACATCAGCACACACATCGAGCAGTATGCGTGGAAAAAGAATCAGCTAACGCTTCAAGTGTGGTCCATTTCCAGTTCAGCACTCGAGTTTCCGAAGTGCAAGAAATGACATACTAGTATGTTGAGATGGGTTTTCTGAGATTTCTGCGACAATTCGTCATTCAGGTAGTCTTTCACAGTTGTCAACTTGAGGAAATATTGCCAGCAGGATTCAAGTCCGCGATCGAAGCACCCATGGTCTTCTCCTCCATTGCATTCACCACTCGGCCCCTGATTAAATTACTCGAGCTACTGCTTAACTTTTTTTTATTATAGAATGGAGGATTCCAATTTTTGGCTTGTCCTGTCCTCACCAAGACGCCAGTATTTGCTCTTTCCCTGTAATTATTCAGAGTCAATGAGGCTGATGGGAGATTGAATTGAACTATACACATTGACGAGAATACAGTGAATGGGAAGGGTCCATTTCCATGTTCAGGCGAATAATTATCACGGCAATGGATAGAGAAAGAAAGATGTTCTTATATTAGTATAACATCCTTCACTGCCACCTGGATTGCAGTCAATGAAGTGCTTTTGAAGCAGCATCGTCATTGACAAATGGCAGTTTTCTTCAACGAGAAAAAAACATGTCAAATACTCACACCTAGAACTGGACACGTTAAAGCGTGCATCTCTAAGTTTAAGTTTTTTTTCTGCTCAGATTTGCACCTGGGATAGTGCAGAATGCGAGAATATCATCTAGGGGAAGGGGTTACCCATTTATGACACTGATTGGGAGGACAAAATCTCTTTAAGAGGTTAGCAAATCTATGTCATTCATTGTACCGGAACCCATAAGGCTGTGAATAATCAAGGCTGAGATAAACTGACATTTAGTCCCTTGGGGAATCAAGAGCCATGGCGATCAGGCAGAAAAGGAGATTTAAGGATTGGCCAAACCAAACAGGTTCTCAGTGAAAGTTGCCGCTGACCTGATGGTCCATATTGCTTCAATATGATCCGAAGCCTTTTCTATCATTTGGAAAATGCTGGAGACCATTGTAAAGGAAGAAAAGCTGGCAGTTTAGAAAATGTCATTACAGTCAAACCGAGTCAACATCGTTTGTGAAATAATAATGACACTGGGCAATTTGACAGAAATTAAAGTGACCAATGATTATTGCCATCCTTTAGCTCTCACTCGCAATATATTTTTCTTGTACTTTTTATTTCATGTTGTGATTCATGTAATTGGGTTTGTAGACTATACCCACTGGTAACATTTCCCCCACTGTTTCTCACCTCTACCAAAACAGACTCTACGTGAATGAGGGTAATCTCTAACCATTTCAGAAACGTCACCAAGCCCTTGGCATTTCACACGCCTCTGTATGTTATCTTGCAATATTAATTGATCATTAACTGTGTTGCTACTGGATATATTAAGATAAAAGTAGGTATTGTTGTGATTGATTTAAAATGCAGTCACAATAGAGTTTTACAGCTGATACATGGGCGGTTGCCTCCAACAAGGTAGCAAAGAGTGCTGAAGAGAGTCATATAATTCTAGTTCCGAGCCACAGAATCCGAGACATTCAGTGCCGTGAGTTGAGACAAAAGGAAAAGCTGGCCGTGGCGTTCAGGGCTTCGTTGATGTTGATGAATGCAGTTCGTTTGCAGTTTGCATGTTTGTCCGTTCGAGTGTTTCGTTCTGTCCCTGAATGGAGTTTGGCACACGATGTTTGTCCTGCTCGTTACTGGTGTTCAGTCGGAGTTCTAGTGCATTGTTGCCTGTGCATGCCTGTTGCTTTCTGTGCTGTCAGAAATCCGAGTGGTCGCAGCAGTCTTGCAGTCAATTCAGGGCCATTTATTACTTTTTTGGAGGGTATCATGCTTCGTGTGTTTCCTCATGACATATCCTCCTTTGGACGTTCGTCAGGCAGACATCAATGGATAAAGTTGCGTGGGGTATCCAATACTGGCAAAAAAGTTTGTATCTTAGGGAGAATTGCCATGGCAGCAATATATAGAGATGACAAAAACGACAAAGTAGACTCAGGCAGCGCAATAATAATAGGACAGGGCAGAGGGCAGCCAGAGAATTTCTAGAAGAATGTCCCTCATCGACGGTCTCCTGCAATAGTTGTGGATTTAAAGTTTGGATTGAGGCTATTGTTAGAAACAGCAATTAAAGGAGGGTTTTATTAAGCTCAAAATTACTTTTCAATTTAAAATGACACAACAGAATGTCTTCAAGTTATGATATGATACCGTGAAACTGCATTTCTGTTTTGCTGACTTAGTTGAACTAGAAGATGAAGTAGACAATGGAGTCATCATAAAATGAATGGTAAGACCTAAACTGATCACTTGAACTGTCCTTGAACTCCAAGCATAAAATGATGATGTACATAACACAAAAAAGGATTTGCCAGGAATTATCTACGGTTTAACCTGCTGTCAATCATGTCACTTTATGAAATTTGGTTGATTTTTTTGGAATTAAGATTGTGTTGTTTCTTAAATAGCCTGTAAATAATGTTTAATTTTCGAATGTAATTGAGCAATTTTGCCACGGAACACGGAAACTTTAATCTCTGTGTTGCTGGACAAAACTGCGCCCGGTTGCCTTATTTCATAAAAGCATTAGCTTTAATTTACACAGACCGCATTATTGTTGAAACTTTTGACCGAACCCGAAGGCCAAACTGTCGGCAACCAGACAATTTCTAGAAGAATGGCACTCATCCAAGGACCCCTACAATAAGCATTTTGAGCTCAGCCCAGTGTAACGACCACTGCAACCCCAAAGACTTGAAGCAGAGGGAAAACTGAATCAATTTCAGACACCACCAAACATGAGCGCTTCACAGGAGCCTCTGAAGCTTTGAGGTTGGCTCCGAGACATGGAAGGAAATGTTTGCTAATCAACTTCACAACTCTGCAGAACACCCTCACACGAATTGCAGCAGGCCCCCGAGCCGTAAAACTTAAAACAAACCACGAAGCCCCTCTGCACTCAAGTCTTTCAAAGCGGTGAATTGAACCCTGGTCGGCCACGTAACAAGCGGGGGTGGGGGGGGGGGGGTGGGCGTATTAGCCATAGTACTACCGAGGACAGCTGTCAGCAAAACGGTGGCCTGCTATTATCATATCGACTGCCACAAACCCTCTCTTTCAAAGGTACCATTTTCATGCGAAATTCTGAGGAGCAGAAGACCAAAGATGACATTGGGAGATCTACAGACAAATGGCAATCCACAACCGAAGACAACAACTGCGTTCTGTTTTTGAAAATTAATTTCCCACAAATTTAAAAGGGTTTTTACTGGTTCAGTATATTGTTATGAACTCCGGGGTAGATAACCGATCTTGAGGAGAAAGGGGGCCTGCAGTTATATATCGTTGTTGTTTAATTTTCTCGTTTGGAGTTAAAAAATAAAAGTGGTATTTTTTCTTGAAATAGTGTACTTGGGATGTTCTCTCTCACTCATACTTCAAGAGGTTACATGGCGAGGTGAGCTTTTCTTTTCGTTTGGTTTAATTAGCAGAGGGGTTCAGTGCCATGTCGTAACACACTGCTGCGTGATCTTGTCAGAAGTAACTGCTTGATTATTCTGACTATTTTCTATTACTTGGCCATCTCTGCCTTAGCGCCACAAATCAGCATCTGGAAACTTTTGAAGTTATGTGGATTTCTGCTTCTCCTAGCCTTAAAGATAGTGAGTTCTAGATTCCCACCGCCCGCTGGCTGATACAGTGTTTTCTGCACATGTACTCAATCGTTTCAACCTCTTATGTTAAATATATGGCTCCCTGGTCATTGATCTCTTCATCATTTAAAATGCTTCTTTCAGTCTGCCCTAACTATACACTTAATTATTTTGATGCTCCAGTAATCTCTGGTTCATGCCAGTAAAAGCTGCACATCAGGATTTATCTCATTACCTCGGTAACTGAATGGATCAAGTTGTCGAAAGATCATGATGTTGAGGTTGGGACACATTTGCCCAGCAACAGTATCCCCAGCAGCACAGACTGAACGTTGTCAATGTGAAAGTGTGTGTGAGTTTATGCAGTGTTACAGGGAATTAGCAGAATGCAGACATATGGCTCAAAGAGATGTCAGAGAGCGACTGTTTGAAGGAACAAAATCATGCGCTCGGAGAATATATTCATGTAAAAATGATTGCCTCTTGCCCGCGTTCGTTTAGCACATGTCACGTGGAGTAAAGCAGGGAAGGTCTATTGCTATGCTTCAGATTCGAGCAGTGGTTGCTGCGCGCACAGTGCAAAGTACTCACCACTATATTATCACAGCACTGCATGGAGAAGGAGGCTCCAACATAAGAATAAGTACAGTAGCAGAGGATATGTAAAGAATTCACGGAGAAGACCATACATTTGTGGAAGTGTGAAGAGCAGCAGAATTAACACATGCAAAAGACAGGCTTCAGGCCGGAATTTCGTTATGTGCGGGACAGAGGTTGAGATCGCACACTACGAAATCAAGAATGCAGAACTCTAGTCAGAATTTACCACAGATTTAACAGAATCCCAGTAGGTTGGAAAGGAAGTGAAAGATCTCGGGATTTTGCATCTTGCTGACGTGGGACCCGTAAAGTCAGCTTGGTCATTACAGAAAGGCACTGTTAGGTAAAGAAGTGGTAAAAGAAGCTAAGCCAGTGGCATTAGCGAAGGTAGTAAAGGACACACCAATTAAGAGCCGAGGAGCTGCAGGAGAGTGCACAGCTTGGGCAGGGGATGGTTTTGGAGTTCGTATCTCATCTCTTCGAAGAATTCGCCGCTATGGGCAAAGTGCACTCATCAAGAAAAGGGGAGAAAGCAAAGCAGATATAATTTTGAGATCTATAGGATGTAATCAGTCGCTGCCATGAAGGGATGGGCGATTATGCACTCCTTCCGATTTGATATCCAAGAGTTTGGTAATTTGTGGGATGTATGGACATAAATTTAGCGATCCCTTATGCAAGCTCAATTTGGGGACGTACCAGAGGGACTGAATGACTGAGTCCAGGAATTCAGTTTACTCTTTGGCATGTTTACTCTTCGGAAGGATCCAAGATGGAAGTGACACCAGTTGTTGTGCAGAAGCACACGCAAGACCAATAAACTGAGGAGATAAAACAGAAGTATCCTGCTCTTTTCCCAGACAGTGTATTAACCAGATCTCACGATCAAAATTCACAGAACGAAGCGAAAAGTAAAGAGAAAGGTGAAGAACTGAAGGTTCAGTTAGTGGACACACTGCTTGATGGAATGGTGAACAGGCAGAAGGTTAACCAGAAGTTATTTATCCTGAAAGGCTAAGAGACTCACAACAGCAAGACAAAATGATCAAAGCTAAATGTGTTAATGCGTACTGCAAAAAGGAGGCAGAGAGTATTCGGTTTTTTTAATCTGGAAAATGGAATCCAAAGACGGAAATGGAGACCAAGGCAGTTTAATGCAGAACGGAAATGAGAGTGGTGGCAATCGTATGCAGAAAGGAATTGTTTCGGGTAATTCGTGTAAGAGGTCACATTATGGGTAAGGAAGACTTTTGCTAAGGTTAAAATAAATCATATACTTTGGTTTGATATACACACGGATGTGGTTGGCTTTTGTTGTCCATATCATGCATGTCAAATGGTATGTTGGCCACAGGCGGTAATAAAACCAGCAAAATTTCAGCCAATTCTCGCATTTGAAGAACCTTACACGCGGGTTATAATTGAGTCTGTAGGTCCCCTCCTGAGAAGTAAAATTGTGAACAAGTATTTGATTTCCAGCCTGAATGTATTTCTGGAGGCAAGTTCATTATGGAATAGCAAGCCAAAATGCGTATTTGAAGAGTTAGCATATTTCTTCACACAGTATAGGGTATACAGAAAATTTAAGGCCCACTAAGGGTCAAATTTTATGCTCTTTACGGAGGTCATGGATATCTTGGGTAATGAGTACTTTCAATCCAGTTAGTATCGTCCTGAATCGCAGCGAGTTTTAGGATGATGACAGCAGACCATGGAGACCAAGTTGATTGCATCATACTGTTATGATTACCTGAATGATTGCACAAAAGGTATCCCATTCGTATTGTGTGCCATTATAAATGCCCGAAAGAATTTCCTCAGCTCACTCCCTTCGAGTTAATATTCGGGCATGAAATGTTAACCCTATTGACATTAATTAAAGAAAAATGGACAGGACTAAAATCGGACAGGTCACACTCAGATTATCTATTGGTGGTGCTAGAGAGGTTGCATCGAACAGGTGAGTTGGCAAAACAGCATCGGAGAAGGGCACAACATACAATTAAGCAGCTGACACATTAAAAACTCTGAGACTTGAACATTTCCCGAGGGGATGACGTGTTAGTACTGTAGCCAATGGTAGGATATCCCTTCAGAGCGAAGTTTAGTGGTCCCTATCAAATTGCCAAACAGTTGTGTTCGGATAATTATCTAGTAAAGTTTCCAGATAGAAAAAGAAGTATCGAGTACATCATGGTAATAGAGAGAAAGAACCTGAGACACAGGTGCATGTTACTGCCTCGGAGCATGAAGAATAAAATGCAGAAGATATGGATATTGATGCGCCTTAAAATACATTAAAAACGAAGAAATCCTTGAGAAATGGAATTGGTGAATGTACTCTGTGTTTCAGCGGCATAGAACGCAATTGAAATATTTGTTATGGCAGTATAAGGACACATGGCCGAAAAAGATGTGACACAGTGACACGGCAGTTAGCACTGCTGCTTCAAGCGCCAGAGACCCGGGTTCAATTGTTCCTTCAGACGACTGACTCTGTGCAGTTTGCACAATCTCCCCGTGTCTACGTGGGTTTCCTCCCACAGTTCAAAGATGTGCAGGTTTGGTGAATTGGCCATGCTAAATTGCCTGTAGTGTAAGGTGAAGGGATAAATGTAGGGGAATGTGTTTGTGTGGGTTGCACGTCCATGTAGACTTGTTGTGCCGAAGGGCCTGTTTCCACACTGTACGTTATCTAAAGATGGGGATAACTAACGCTCTTATACATAAAGCAGATGTATACAATACTTCTCCAACAAAACAATAACCGTAATGGCTTAATCCTTGGAAAACAAGACCGATCCAAGTAGAGGCAGAGGTCGTGTTCGACAACGACATCATCAATCCAAGCCAGAGCGGTTGGAGTTCGTCAATCATCTTATTTTCCAAACCGTAATGGACTCAAAAATTCTACACGCAATTTTGCAAAGTCAGCGCCAGTATATAATCAGACTTACATCCAATTTATAGTTTGGAGGGCTCTATCGAGAAAGTCCAACAAGCCAGTTGCAAAACCAAGTTATACTCAATCCGTGGTTATTTGCTGGTACCTTTCATAGGGGCGGTGAAAGAACTTTCTCCGTTTGGTTCCCAAAATGCACTGTTTCAGTTCAAAACGATTAAGTACGCACCCACCACATTCCAAAGTCTCACGAACAGAGTTGTGGCTGAATTAACAAACTGTGCAATCTACTTAGACTATGTAGTAACCTTGTGTAAGTCCTGGAAAGATCTCATGGTACAGTTGACAGAGCTGTTTGAATGATTACGAAAAGCAAAACTGGCAATAAACGTGAACAAAATTCACTTAGTGGAAGCAGAGGTAATGTTCTTGGACATAAAATTGGTCATGGAAGGTTGACCTCACAATACGCAAAGAGCAAGACCATCGAGGCATTTTCACGGACAACCACGAAGGAAGAGGTGCTACAATTCTTAGAATTCAACGGATTCTATCGGAAGTTTTTTCCAATATTCAGCGGTACAGTGGCACTGCGAACTGATTTACTGAAGAAAACACACATGTCGGTTGACAGAATGTCAAGATGCATTCGACCACTTGCAATCAATATTAACCACTGAAACAATCGTAGTTACAACAAACATTTTAAAACATTTTAAAGTCGCCATCAATGATCGTGACGTAGAAATTGGAACTGTACTCCGACAGAACGGTGAAGATTAGATTGAATTGTCAGTTGGATATTTTTCAAAGAAGATCAAAATCGACCATAGGTAATACTCCCGCATTGAAAAAGAACGATTGGATATATACCAGCCTTACAAAATGTAATGTGTATGATATGAACGATGTGTCAGAGATGGTCCTATACACGGATCATAATTTGCTTACTGTCTAAAAGCGCTCTAAATTTAGTAAAAGGAGACTATTTCGTTGGAGTCTTGCGTTGCCTTTGATGCCAATTCCCACACTTCAAGAAGCTTTTTCGACAGGATATAATTGATTGTGTATTTCCCCTCCCTGAAACCAAAAGTGGGAACCAGTATTTGCTATCCGTAATGGATGGGTCAACCAGGTTTCCAGAGACAATTCCATTATGGAAGGTTGTGATGGAGCTAATTGTTTTCTTTTACTATTCTGGATTAGTAATGAAGATTCAGTCAGAGTAAAGGTTCAATTTCACTGGCGATTTCTTTAAGGCGGTTATGGATAGTTCAGACATCATACACTTTATATCAAGTGTGCGCCATCCTGAATCTCAGGGAGTATTGTAAAGATGGCAGTAGGCCATAAAGATCACTTGGGGACTTATTGACAGGATTATCCAAATGACCCCATTTATATCATTTACCGTTACAGATCCTTCATATGAATGGACTCCGTTTAAGCCACTCGACTTGACATTCACACAGAAGTAAGAAGGTCTCTAAAATTAATTAATTGAAAAGTTGACAGGTCCAACATCATCCAACCCAAGGTTGGAATGAAGTTCTGAGGTGAGAGACAGGTTCAACAGAGTAGATGGATTAGCTAGCCAACATTGGATGGCGGCGAACCACTGAATTAAGCAAGAAGCAGATTAAAAAATCTAAGATCCGTATCTTTGACAATGAAGATAAAGTACTTGTGTTGTTCACGGTGATAGGCGATTCCTTCAAAACAAGATTTAGTGACCCCTATCGGATTGACAGAATTTAGAGGAGATGAATTTTCTGGGGAACGTGCCAGATAGGAGAAAAGATTTTCAAGTATATCGTTTGAACATGGTGAAATGGTACTCTGACAGGGAAAGGATACGATGAAGAAGGTATTGTTTGCAGCACTCAGAGTGAGTAATTAAGTCCAGGTGATTTGGCCTTTGGTATGCCAGTGAATAAATTGTAGGTGGAAGAAGTCCTTAGGGAATGGGATATGACAGAGTGCTCTCTGTCCTAGGGACAGAAAACTAAACTGAATGACTTATGACCTTTATGTAGAAATGGAATATGAAGGAATAATGCCATAGTAAATGACATAGGGATAAAACAACACTCCTTCAAGTTCAATCCTTTGAAAACAAAACGCAGTTTCAGAAGGAAGTGGAAGATCATAGAGATGAATCAATAGAATTTGCCAATCCTGTTGGTTACGAGATGTGATGGTACTGAACGATTCTGGATAGACTATCTGTCGTTCAACGCGTGACTAAAACTGACGCAGAACCAATTCCCAGACTGAAGAATTGCATTGCGAAATCAGGGCACGATGCGTACATCACAAAGTTGGACTTAATTTACTGTTAGGGGCAATTTAAGAGAGAGCAAGTGTTGTTTCTGGTTTTGTGGCCGCAAATGGGCTATATTAATTTAAAGAAATACCTTATGAAATGAAAATTCAACCGCTACTTTTCAAAGTATGATAAGCATACTTGTTACAGGGTTGACCAATTGTGCTGTCTACATAGACGACTTAAAGATCTTTAGCCATTTGTGGAAACATCACATGGAACATTTGGCAGAATTCTGTGTCAGACTACAGTCGGAGACATTGATCATAAAATTGCGAAAACAGGATAAGTGAAGGTGGAATTGGCATTCTTCGGGCACAGCTTCGGAAATGGAGGGGTAACACTGAGGAAGATAAAGATGAAGGCCATGGAGGAATTTCCAAGACCATCCTCGAAGAGCGAAGTGCTACGATTTTTATAATTAAGCAGATACGACAAAAAATTTTTCCAATCATTAGTAGCAATTTTTAGTTCTCAATTCGAGGGTCAACCTCCACTTCAGAAGAATGTGGATTTCATTCCTGCATGCAATAGTTTATCTGTGACCTTGGTAATATTGAATACAGTTGCAGCATCACTTTCTGGCGGTTCAACTCAATGCCTCGATTAAGGAAGGCAGTTACACCATGTGTCTTCTTAACCAAGTCACACACCTGTCCTGATGACAGACTCCCTATGCAGCACCATTCAAGCCAACTAGTTGGACAATCTGATGGGACAAGGGCAGTCTAACATTGAGAGACTATTCGCTATAATATCCCCCCTACGCCAATATTTAAATCGTGTTGTATTCTTCCCTGATACACCTGAATTATTTCTTGTGTTCTGCATTCTGATTTGGTCCACCTATGCATGGAGATAGGATGTTGTTTCCTCCTCACGCTTTGGTCTATATTGTGAACTGTACCCCTATGCTGGACTACAGAGCTTTTCATGTATCTGTACTGTAACTACCGGAGAATATTGGAATTGATTCATGTGGTAATCCCTATTGATACTGGTCCAGGTTCGAATTAGCAAATGCAGAAGGACTGCAAGAAATCTTTGGACCAAGCTGGCGTTATTTGTTTGATTGAACGTCAAGGCTTTTTACGTAATACTGAGTAGCTATTTATTTTGCATTTAAAGAAGATTATTTCATTTCATACACGCAAGAACGGAGACCATCTCTTTCAGAAGCAGTCTCTCTCTCTTACACACAAATACACATCCACACACATTTTTACTCATACCTGTGCACGAACTCTTTCAAACATTCTCTCTGTATAACATAAACTGATTCAAAGTCACACACACAGTCTCTCTCATTCTCTCATGCAGTCACATGCGTGCTTTAGCAGACATGCAGAAAGACCTGCTCACTTTCTTCCACATACAATCACTGACACACGTTAGCAGTTCTCACACAAATGCTGGTGTTTTTCCGGAAGTCAATGTTTCCATTTTTAGACATACATTTTGATGGTTCATGAACATTTAGCTGCAGCTCGAGGTTTTTAAATAATGCTTGGCAATTCTACTCCCGGTCGAGTTGATCAATGAATTGAGAAATTTCGTGCACTCAATGTGCAATTTAATGACAATTTTCTGGCTTAATGGGATCTTTACTTTCAAGGTTTCTGCCGCTGAGGGGGAACGCTACAGTGCTTTGCACATGATTGTGGACTATCGTGGCTGTTCAGAGTTTTTTCAAATGTCGACCCCTCATCCCTCTACTTCTGAGCATGGAAGGTGAAGGGACCTTTGGACAAACTGATAAAATGTTTAATTTGCATGTTGAGTCTCAGAATAGTGAGGACCTTGTGGGAAATCACTGAAATTTTAGAAAAAAAAATCTGTCTACGTCATTTGTGAACGGAATGGAAGCATAACCTGATGCAAAGTACGTTGACAGGTAAAGCACATAAAATGTATCCTCCACTCTAAGAAGAGTTTTTCGGGGCGTAAAGTAGTGCAAAATAATATGTGAGTGAATACTCAAGGCAGAGAGGGAAAGGCGATTCGCAGGGCAAACCTATATCAAATCGAACCAGGTTAAGTAAACTAATTATGACAGGAGGGTATTCGAAGCCAATACGACACCAGAAGCTCTTTTACATCTTAGAGAGATTTAGACCTTTGACAAAAGACAAATCTCAACATCTGGCATAGTATTCAAAACCGATACATTGTAACTGCTCAGCAGTCATTTGTTATTCTCTGAAACTCAGTACTTTAGTTTCACGTCATGCTCATACATTGGAAAGGAATCTGGGGACATATAGCGAATTATTTGCAGCTGGATTAACTGCAATAGGAACAAAGGAGCATGACATTTAGAAGCGGGAGCATGCAAATCATTCCTCAGAGCGCGCTTTGCTGTTTAATATGATCAAGGCTATCTTATCCTTGTCTCAACTCCACTATCCTATCTAAACTCCATCGCTCTTTATGGCGCATTTCATCGCAAGCACGTCTGTTTCTTTCTTGAATCCGTTGGTTGATACTGCCTCAACTGAACTCTGAGGAAGTGAATTCCAGGTTCACAAAACGCTGAGAGTGACGTTTCTCCACATCTCAGTTTTGAACCTGCCTCCTCTCACTCTATATCTATGACCTCCTTTTCGAGACTTTTCCACAAGGAGGAAAATCTGATCAACATACCCAGCTTATAAATGCCCTTTAGCATTTTAAAGATCCCAATCCAATTGGCTCTAATTCTTCTGAACGAGAGCGAGTACAAGCCTAAGGTATTTAAACCCTCAACTTATCATAGCCGATTCATGCCTGGAAAATAATCTGATCAATCTCTTCTGAACGGTTTCCAGTAGAACGAAATCCTTCTTCAATCGAAGAGAACAAATATAGACACAATATTCCAAGTATGGGCACATTAAAGCCTTACAAAAGCATAACAACGCTTCTTTATTTTTATAATGTTGTCATTTCGTAAAAAATACCAAAAATCTATTTGCACAGATCATAAACAGTTGAGAACTGTGAACTGGATGCTATGGCTTACCAATCGTTTACAGTTCGATAACAAAAGAAGGGTCCATTAATACAGAGTCTCTGCTTTCTGTCAGACAATCAATCCTCTTTCTCAGCGAGTCCTCCATACTTAGCCCCCTGGTATCGAACATTCTGCTTCAGTTTTCTGTACAGCAATTTGCCAAACGCCTTGTGGGACTCCAGAAATATTATGTCCACCATATCCCCATTATCCACTTTGCTGCTGGCATCCTAAAATAACTCCAGCAACTCTGTAAAGCACGACATGCCCTTCATGAAAGCGTGTTTCACTGGTAAATTGAGTTTTGCTTTTCTAAGTGTTCTGTTGACTCCTCCTTTATAATTGACTCCATCCACTTCCCTATTACAGAGTTCAAACTAACTGCTCCTTAGTTCAGCTATCTCCTCTATTGATGAAGAATGTTCTCAATAACTACACGCTCACCATTCCCTGATACTCCTAAATCTTCCAATGATATTTCCCCATATTTGAACCTCGTCTCAAGCTTGGATTGGGAGGCATGTCGTACAATCCTAGTATTGTTACTGCACCGTTACTGTTTCTGAGCTCTGCCCATAATTCTTCACTGTTAGATTCCTCCATTGTGTCCTGCTTCAGGAGAGATGCAATATCGTCTATGACCCATAATGCAAATCTCCCTTTTACCTCACTCTATCCTACCTGGAGCATCAATGAACTCGGATATTTAGTTGCCAATCATGCCCTTCCCTAACCCAAGTCTCAGTCATTGCAGTAACAGCTTTCTCACAGGTAGTAATTCAAGCCCGAAGTCATCTGCCTTACCTATTACACATCTTGCATTGAAACAAATGCACCTCAGACCATTGTTCACCTCCACTTTAGTCATGCTGACTTCATGATGTAGTTCCTTACAGGCTTTAGTTACTACTTCCGTAATGTCCACTAACCTGCTCATTTGCTTCCTATCTACTGCCACATTAAGTTAAACCCTTCCCCAACAGCGTTACCGAAAGCAGCCCAGGTGACATTGGTTCCATTCTAGCCCAGGTGTAGACCATACAATTTGTAATGGTCCACCTCCGCCAGAACCAGTCACAATGTCTCAAAAATCTGAACCCCTCTCTGCTGCACCATCTCTGAAGACATGCATTCGTCCTGATTGTTCTGTCATTCGTACTCTGATGAGCACGTGGAACTGGCAGCAATCGGTGATTACTACCTCTGTGATCCGACTTAATAACTTGGCTCCTAACTCCCTAAATTCTGTTTGTAGGACCTCATACCGCTTTGTCTTTTCTATTTCATTGGTGCCTATATGCATCACGACAGATGGCTGTTCAACATTCCCTTTCAGACTGTTCTGCAGTCAGTCTGAGACATCCCTCACCTGTGCATCTAGGAGGCAACATATCATTCGGAAGTCTCAATTGTGACCACACATTTGCCTAACTACACCCGTTGTATTTCGATCCCCTGTGACCATCGCCCTTGCACTTTTTTTCCCGCCATTCCGTACAACACAGCCAACTGGCCTGAAATTGCCAACTGCTGCCTTCCCTAGTGAGCCATCTCTCCAAAACGTTAGCGAAAGAGGTGCCTTCTGGGGATACCTGCATTGCCTCCTGTTGCGGACGAGCAAGAGCTGTATCTGGACGCACTTCCTTCACATGAAGGGGCCAGGGACATCAGTTATGCCCCTGAGCTCCCACACTGAGCAAGAGAAGCATAACACGGGGCTAAGGTCTCCGTGCATTTTTAATATAAGTTTAATTTAGTGCAGCTAAAATATCAAATAATAGATAAGTGAAAAAGGTAAAACGTGTCAAACACACGACAGAAACGTAATAGAAAAACGTTCCTTATTGAGATACTGCAGAGTCTTTTTTTTGTTTAGAGGAAGCAGAGAAAGGCGGGTTCAACCACTGCCCAAGTATATCAGTTCACTCAACTTCCCAGAGTGTAATTTTACCGCTTCTACTCAGCTGCTCACTCACTGCTCCCACTGCTGATAAAAATGACAGCAGCTGATGCTCAAGTTTTGTCTTTTTAGAGAGAGAGTGACTTTCCCTGCAGCCCCCTTGTCCTCGCTTTCACTGCTCCCGCTGCTGCTGAAAATGAAGACCACTAAGGAGTGTGAGATGCAGACGGGTCGGGGTATCAAATGTGCTGACTGAGGTGAGTAGGCAGGAGGTTTTAAAGGAATGAAGCGCAGGAAATCATGGGAGCGTGATACAGTAACTTTGGAAAATGGGATTGGTGGCTAGAGTTTGAGATGTTGGAACTGAGTAAAATATGGGGAAGTGATCGAGTGAAGTGGGATTATTGACGGTGAGGCGTGGTGCAGTGACAGGGTGAAATATGATTTAAGGACTTCATGCATCAGTCACTGAAGTTAAACATATCGGGGCAGCATGTGATGAATTTGGCAAATCATATATTAGCTTTTACAGTGAAAGGATTCGAAAACAGGGGAAAGGTATCATAATTCAGTTGTACATTGCTTTACTTAAACTGCAAACGAGTGTAATGTGTAGATTTGTTCATGAAGGAGGTTCTGGCTAGAGAACGAGCAGTGACAAGTTTTACTGGACTTAGTCTTTGTATGACGGTACTGAAGTGTGAGGAGAAGTTGAATCACTTAGGAATATACTCACTGAACTTCGTGAAAATAGGTGGAATACCATGGAATCTTATGAAATTCGAAGAGAACTAAACGTGTGTAGATGTGGGAGAGTACGGAAACAATATGGTCATAATCATTGGTTAACACTATTAGGTACCATCTGTTTCAGCACCTCAACCACCCCTCTCCAACCACACCGCCACCCCATCCCCCACATATCTCGACAGAGAATAAAGAGGGGACGACAATCATGATGAAGTCCGTGAGATACCCGGCTGGACAAAAAGGGCAGAAAAGGATTCCTTTTTATTGACTACCCACAATTTTCAAATTTACTGAGTGGTGGGATGGAGCATAGCAATATTATACTGCTCCTTTGTCACATGCAGTTTGCCTTGTGCCTCAAATTCATTGGACAAAAGGACATTTCAATTCAAAGCGCTGACTGACCGATTTGAGAGTGCAGACTGGCTCGTGGCTATGGAACAGCTTTCGTGAGTCTACCATTCTCCTAGGTGGCAGCCTCAAAAGGTATGTCCCACTGCTCTTGTGTATTAGGTTCGAGAATGAGTCTGAATGGTTCTGCAATTCCTCTGTAATGTTTTTGAGAGGAAGCCTGAACGGTTCTCCACTTATTTTGTTCCTCTTTGGTTTATTGGTGTCCTCCTGAAATATTATCTTCAATTTATATCTCATTTTATCTCACATTTTCTGTCTACCCTGTCAGTAACTGTCTTTCCCTACCATGCTGCTATTGGTTGTCTTTTACCTCCTCCTGTTATTGTCTCATTCTATTAAATCCTGGTCCTTTATGTCTGTCATCATTGCTTCTGCATTTCATGCTGTATCGGTTCCCTGCCAGTCACTGTCTCCGTTTGTCTGTCCATATTTCTGTTAATTAGGCTCTTTTCCCCTGTTTATTACAATTCACTTTAATTTCCCTCTCTGTTACAACTTCAGAAGATAATCAATACGTGAGACAGTGAGTGACGTGGAATCTGCCCAGGAAAAGGGGTATTTCTTGGCTGTGGATCCTCCTCAACCTTTAGAAGACTCACCACGCTCACAGTTATCCGACACACGGCAATTATACAATCGTGCTGATTTCAGCAATGCGACAGAGTCTGGGCATTCCCTGCTGCCACTTGACCCGGGCAAACCTCTTCTCATTGGTTCTCCTTTAGAATAGAAATATACTCATCATATACCACCATCGAGTACTCCTTCTCATGGATCCTTCCACTGCCTATTTTAAATAGTTAGTCACCAGTTAGCAGGTCAACATAGAATAAGAAGAAACCACTTTGGCTGCCTTGTCATTCAATATGAACACGGATTTTACCATCATCTCCACGTTCCTCTGATATTATATCACTCACTCTGTAATCAAGAATCAAACCACATTTTCTGTCAAAAGACGGAAATATACAGCATCCATTGTCTTTTGGGCAAGAGAATTCCAAAGAGCCACAATTGTCTGATGCAGAAAACAGAAAGTTTTGTTACCTTGATCTTAAATAGTTGCATATTTCGTTCTAGATTATCTCATATAAGGGAACACTGTTTCCAAATCAACCTGGTATCGTGCCCTGAGAATCTCACGTTTCTAAATTCAGTCACCTCTGACTCTGTTAAAGTCCAGAGGAGGGAGGCCCGGACTATCTGGACTTTCTTCACAAGACAAAGCTGAAACAGAAAATAAAACAGCCACAAACCTATTGAGATGTGGAGAATCTGGAAGGGCCGAGTGGATTTCTCATTCTCCATCTTTGTATCTTCAAGGTATATAGAAGATGGATTTCTAACAAGAGGGACCGGAAGATACACTAAATGACACTTTCCATTTTGATACAGTGGACGAACAGACGGAAGGAAAACAGACTGAGATTGTAATTTATTGAGACAAGATGTATTTGGAGTTTCAAAGGTAACCTTGCAACGGGGAGGTGTGCGTATCAAAATCATACTGATACCTGACAAGATAATTTCTGTCGAGGATAAGGATTGGATAAAATCCAGGTGAAATTCACGAGATCATGGATCGGGTTTGTATATTTTATGACATGAGGAAATTTGTCATGTTGCTGCATAACTTGCAGATTGTGTTCACATTAGTCGGGTTATAACAGTATTAACCTTGAAAGTCCAGTGACTCTTTTTCAGAAGAATTCTTCTTCGTTAACTTTGCTTTTGCCCACAGATGCCGCCAGATCGGGTGAGATTCAGCAGAAATGTTTGTGCACTTTTCGGATTTCAAACTTTGAAAGTTAATTGATTCATTTTCTGAAAGCACATTTTGAGGTAGCTGATTCGAAAATTAGGTGTTTAGATTGCATATAATATAGTGAGAACAAAAATTGTTCACCTTTATCCTGCCTCACCATGTTTTAATTGAAGTATCTGGCTCCTGGAGTGCCAGCTTTCTATGTTTAGCCGGCAGTTGAACCACGTGACATGCACGACGAAGTGTGATAGACAGATTGTCAATTATGAACAGAACATAACACTGAATTTTGTGTGGCAACGTTAGACTGTTTGTAACTTTTCATGAAGGCTTTGAGTAACTACCGTTCTCATGAATAAGCCAATTTAACGTTGATTCGTGCTGATAAATGATGTTTCTCCCATTGAAAACTGCTCGCTTTGCCTTTCAGATAAGATATCGGTTGGAAGAACGTTACGTAATTTAGCTAATGAGCCTATTCCTAACTAGAGATTGGTTATCACAAATTTCGTTGTTTGTTGCCGGCATTCGTTGAGGATGCAATTGAGAGAAAGGTGGACTCGTTCGAAAAATGGAATTCAATGTCAGTGAGATGAAATCACAAACGTCTGTAACTTTTCAGGGAACCTGATTGAGAGAAACTTTGAACGTTTAATCTTCCTTTTTTTCAAGATAAACTTTGCGGGATGAGACAGTTGAAATTGGGAGACTCAAAGGTCAGGAGCATGCGCCTGCAGCTGACAAGTGACATCCAGAAGTTTGAACGAAACATTGACACAGTTTTAACACAAGGATCAAAACTCTTAACTGTTTCTTTTTAAATTCTAAAATTGTGAATGCAATTGTAAAAACAGAAACAGTGCTAACTGGCTTATTCCATGGTTTCAAATCCAGTCGACTCTAAAGCTGTTTGCTTTACATTTTGATATGTATGGACGCAGAATTAGAGTATCAATATCCTTGGGATAGGCAATGTCTGGAGCTCAACATATTGATTTGTCCTGCGCACATCTCTGCTGGAACAGACCTGGAATGTGAAAGGTCGGATAATATAAATTTTCATGGATATAGTCTGCGAAACAAGACAGATGAGTTGACTACCCAAACTAAAAGATGGAGTCATGATATCATTGTTATCATTGAAACATTATTTGAAAGGGGCTGCTCAATAACCCATAATATCGGGACTCCAGGTGACTCAGGGAAACAGGTGAATAGGGAAGACAGTGTCGCAATATTTATCAGGAAATGCATTACAGTATTAAGAAAGGATTGTGTATGGAAGCTACCCAAATAAAATCATATGGCCACGGAATTAATAACCAACGAAGAGCAATCACGTTTTTTGAAATGCAGTATAGAAGCCTCTTGTAATCCGAGAGGAACAGACGAGCAGATCTGTGGGCAAATTTCACTGAAATATAAAAGCTATATGGTAATGACAGAGCATTTCCACTTCTCCATTATTAACTGTGATATTCACAGCGTGAACGCTTGAGATGGAGCAGAAATTTTAAATTGTGTCAATTCCTTCTGCCTTCTCCTGTCCCACAGAACATATTTCCTCACACCTAGAATCCATTTTGTTTCCCTTCTCCAGTAGCTTTCAATAGGCTCTGCGTTTATCTTGACAATTTAGAATGAACAGAAATTTTCCAGTTCGTGAGCACCAGCCGTCTTCTCTTTACCATAAATGTGCAATTCCTCTCTGCATTCAAACACAATCAGGATGGTCTTAAAACAATCAAAAAGGCATCGTCCTGGACGCATGATCTCGACTGTTCCCATTCTCTTCAATAAAATGGACACTGGCAGATGCACAGATACATTCATAGACACGCATAAACATGCACTCAAATACATCGAAACAAAGACATATGTAGACCTACAGAGGGAGCAACGTGAACATCCATGTCTGCATGCATTCTCTCAAAATCACAGAAACACACAGAAAACAACATACATTCAAATAATACACACCGTCACTCATGCACACAAATGCAGAGACTCTGACACAAGGCATACATAAACACACAGCCACTATCAGTGGTTTTGCAAAGCCACAAAAACACAGGTACACGCACAATAACAAGGGACCTCTAAACACGAAACCATATACATATTCACGCAAAACTGCCCACACATATAGTTAAAAATCACACAGCACCAGGTAATAGTCCAATAGGTAAAATTGGAAGCATTTGAGTTCGAAACGCTCCTACTTCATCAGGTGTTTGAAATGAAGAAGCAGAGCTCTAAAAGATCGTGCATCCAAATAAGTCAGTTGGACGATAGCCTGGTGTTGTTTAATTTTTAACTTTGTCCACCCCAGACCAACGCTGGCTCATACAAATACTAGGGTGAAAATGTGTTGATGAAGAAGGGCTTATGCCCGAATCGTCGAATCTCCTGTTCCTTGTATGCTGCCTGACATGCTGCGCTTATCTAGCAACACATTTTCACCTCTGATCTTCAGCATCCGCAGACCTCACTTTCTCCCCATACAAATACTGGCACACATAGACAGAGAAATGCTTCCACACCAACACAGGCACACACACAAAGAAACATGCAAATAAACATAAATATACAGACACAGGTATGCATGAAGACACGCACAACTGAAAGCAGAAACCAACAGAGCTGGACGTGTTCTAACACACAGAGTCTTGGCTTGACAAAAAAAATCTTCAATCATGTACAGACAGGAAAAACACAAACGCAGACTCGAGCACATGCACATATAAAGAACGACATGGCGTTGTACTTGCACGGATATCAAAGTGCAAGACTACGATTTATCAATTAGTTAAATGGACTGCCTGTCACAATGTAGGAAGGGATAAACGTCCTTGAGCTCCATGAAACACTCAGTGGCGGATAACGATTCGAATCGTTGTTATATTACAGCAGATAGAAAACAACAGCTCTAAGTTATAAAACGCATACTCCCCACTGTGAAAGAATTAAATAGGAACGATTCTGACAAGAAAAATCGCAACTTTGCATTGATTACACCACATTTATTTACAGGTTGACCGAATCCAGTTAGCAGCAGACATAGTAAACGAATAGCTATGAATTCTGAAGAAGGATCACTGGGCTCGAAATCTCGCCTGTCCTCTTTCTTCACAGATGCTGTCAGCCATGGTTAGTCTCTTCAGCAATTTCTGTTCTTCACACTTAAAGGGTTGACATATCTGTCAACCAGTAGAACGAGAAGCCCCTTTGGTGGAGGCAGCAGTGAAATCACTTGGAAGAATGTGCTGTTAGTTTGCCATTGATCAGGCTTCAGTACTTGTGTTTCTTTATTAGATGAATAATGGATGTGACAGGAACTTTCACCACGCCACTGAGTTGTTCTCTAAATTTAGACTGCGTCACCACATAAATAAACGTATTTGTACAACAACTTAAATTTAGCAGCATATTTCCAACTTGTTGAAAATTAATTTCATGCACTGTATAATCCCCAGGATCTTTTTCTGTCACTGTATAGTATACGACTTCAATTACATACACGGACCAGAGAAGGATAAAAACACCAGACAGACTAAAAAGTAAAATCACAGACTTCCTTCTGCTTTCCATCTCTTGGTCACTGTTATTCCCTCCTTTTCTCTGACCTCTCAGTCCTTTACGGACTCTATTGGCCTGTAAAATGTACCTGACTGTCAAAGTGTTAATGAATAGAATTAAAGTGAATGGCAGCAAAGGAGTTAAAACCTTATCGCACCAATCAAAGGCCATCCATCCAGAATCAGAGTAATAACTGGATTTTGCAGAACAGAACCAGGATATATTGCTGACTATTAGCCAAGGTTCATATATAAAATAGAAAGGTATGTTTTTGAAACAGAGTAAAATGCAGATTACTGATATCACTATGGCAGCCCTTTTTCTCGTGCAGTATTTTATTCTCATCTGTTGGCAACAAATGGCAACAAATCGATCAAAGGAGAATGCAACAGTGAGCCAGACAGAGCAGTCTGTCGCTGCAGATACCAGGACAGCAATAAAACTACACACAGAGGTGAAGTCCAGGAAAGTCCATTGGAAATAATAATTACTGATTTGTCTCAATATAACTTCTGTAACAATGACAAGTAGATCCGCTGTTGCCATTGCCACGAGATAATGAGAGGTGCAAGTAGAGAGGCCACAATTCCCGCGAGACAGGATCACAATTCCTATCAAATTCACTGTAAAGGAGAGAAGGGGTAAATGACAGAAAATAACTAGCATAGTTTTGTTCTCTTCTGTAGTTGGCTGTCAGTCCAAAATGCTTGCAGTGAGATTAATGTGTGTATCTTTTGGAGGGAGGGCAGAGTCAATTTGATGGAGACTTACTTTTAACAGATCTCTTAATTCCAGATACAACACATCTACAATGCATTCAATTCTCAGTATGGCACAGTCTTCACGTATCGTTTAACACCGAAAAGTAAAAAAGGAAATAGGGGTTAAAGGGTTTCACATAACTTGGTTCAAGTTATGAAGTGCAAGCAGTAATCACCGATATTAAGATCATGGTGAATTCCTTTGAAGAAAACAAGAGCAGAGTTTAATTAACATGGCTAACGAATTTTCAAAACTATGTGGGTTGATTTCTGTTGCCAGCACAGCAAATATCTGCAGATACAAAAATAGATTCAGATAGTCATATGGATGTATACCATCAAAAAAGATTCTTTGGTAAAATCTGCCTGTGGTCAACAACTCCCTGTTAAATATTCTAAACCGATTGACCAGCATCGCAAGTACACTTCAAGAAAAAGAAAACAATCAAAGTGTTATTACGGTTACTGTCTTTATCACATTTACAGGCCGTGAATTCTGGTTTCTCACCACCGTCTTGGAAAAAATGTATTTACCTCGCATCCTTTCTCAATATTTTGCCTTTTACTTTGAATCGATGCACCCTCGTCATTGATCTCACCCACAACAGAGAAAAATTCCTTCTTGCGTACTATGTATATCCTTCATAACGTTATACATCTTACTAATGTCAAATGAGAGTTGATGCTGGAGAAGCACAGAAGGTCAGGCAACATCCGAGGAACAGGAAAAATCGACGTTTTGGGAAAAAGCCCTTCATAAGGAATGAGGCATGTCTCATTTCTGATGAAGGACTTCTTCCGAAATGTCGATTATTCCTGCTCCTCAGATACGACCTGACGTGCTGTGCTTCTCCAAAACCACCCTCATCTTGACTCTGATTTCCCAGCATCTGCTCTACCCATTTCCATCTCACTGATGTGTCGTCTCAATCTCCTCTGCTCTAATGAAAACAAGCCCAGTCAATGCAATAATTCTCCGTAACTAAAACTCTCCCACCGAGTCAGAAAATATTTCACGACAAGTGGATTTTTGTTGGAAAGAGAGAAACGAATTTGTCATCGACACGCAATAAAAAGTGTTACATTTACGATAGTTCAGCCTACTTTTTCAGCTGAAGAGACTGTCATGTGTTCAATGTCAAAAAGTGTGACTTGGAAAAAGTATAGCAGGTCAGGCAGCGTCAGAGAGTCGAAGTTTCGGGCAGACGTCCGTCATCAGGAACGTGATGACTTTAACCTGACGGTTACCAAACCTCAGACGAAGGGCAAAGGTCAAAAAGGAAAGACAGTCACGGTAACCTCAACCTGCAGAATTCAAACTGCAGTGGAGCCATCAATTTGCATTTCGCACAGCCAGTCCTGCCAAGTCAACAAACTGATTTACATTAACTAGCTAATATCTGTTTTTCTATTCAACATGAGTCAGCGGAATATCGAGAAATTAAAGAACATTTGAATCCAACAATGATTTTTCACTCTACTGCACGGGAAAGAAAATCCGGGAGTAAAGCAAAATAGAGAGAAAAAAAAATTGAAGACAACTTTTTTTGGCCAAAAAAATGAGTATTGCTGAAGAAACAGCTTTTTTTGAAAAAATTGTGTTTCTCTTGTTCTCATCAGGCCAAATACAAGAGTAATCAATTCAGGGAAAAACCGACAGTACGAAACGAACGCTGTCAGATCCAGAAGGTCATCCAGATATACAGCACAGAAACAAACACTTCAGTCCTACCCGTCCGTTCCGACCAGATGTCCTAACCCAATCTAGTCCCACCTAGCAGCTCCCGTCTCATACCCCTCCAACCCGTTCCTATTCATATACCCATACAGCCGTCAGGGTGACACGGAGATTCATTGATTATCACTGCTGTGCTTCACAGCGCCAGGCACCCGGGTTTGATTCCAACATTGGGCTACTGTTTATGTGGAGTTTGCACATTCCCCTCGAGTCTACATGGGTTTCCTCCCACAACACAAAAATGTGCGAGACAGGTAAATGGGCTGTGCTAAACCGTTCATCAACAAGGGTGCATTTTTTCAATGCTTACAGTCACTTACCAGGGACACCAATGACGGCGAGAATCACGTAATATATTTTCACCACCTGCTGAATTGGAAGATGCATTTTCAAAATTAATTCATTTGCTTTTTCCTCTTGTCCTCAATCTTTCTCTATCAAAGCCCAAAGCGATACTTTACTGAAGTGCTTCATTTATATCCTGTGAGATTTCTTTGGGGAAACGGAGATTACAACATCGTTCAACTAAATTTAACTTCTTGAAAACAAGTCAACGTCGCAAATTATGACAAGAAGTTAATTCCCTGCCGTGATAAATTAACTTCAGCCTTGATGCTAAATTGTTCAATTCGAAACATAACAATTAAAGTACTGAAAAAAAAGATGCTGCAGATTCCCAGTAATGGTGCAGTCTTCAAAAGATGTAGGTAGCCATTCCGAACGTTTGAACAGGAATACAACGTTCAACCTCTCGAGTCTTTTCTGCTCTTCAATGAGGTTCCATCCCATTCTGTGCAGAAAGAGTCCATTCCTCCAGAATGGTCTGCATCCCATCCAGACTCATCATCCAACACCATTCCCATTACATTGCAAGTGTAAACCAACCTAACCTTCACAACACAGACAATTTAGTTAGGCCAATCCACTTAACCTGCTCACATTTGCAAAGTGAAAGGGAACTGGAACGCTCAGTGAAAACTCGCAAAAACATGGGGAGGTCTCGCAAACTCCACACCAACAATCATACAACGCTCGAAGCGACCCCATACCATCAGCATTTCGACACAGTAATAGTAGACAGTGAATCGAAATGCGAACCACAGAGTGGACCGTTGACCTAAAAAAAGTATATGCCTGACTTTGGAACATACCACTGAAAGCCTATTTATATAAATCAAATTCTCATTGAAGGCTAAAAGTGACTCTCTCCTTTTTACATTATTGTTCATCACGCAAATGCACTTGGATCACGCATTTGGATATTTAATTGCTTTGGGTGACACTCTCTGTCATATGTATTTGCATGAACTTTGAAAACATGAATAATCATTTTAAAAATTTGTAGACAAGGGCGATTAATGATTTGAGGTAAATTATGACTTCATCATATTCATACCAAACCATCTGACTGCTTTCGCATGAGACAGAGGCGAGTGATTTTTGTTGAACCTGAGGGCCACCACCCTCCAGGGGAGGAAAGAGGAAGAGTGCAGAGGAGACCACTGAGAGAGATTACTGAGAACTATGCAGTGATGAGAGGGATAGATGTTTGAGACAGGAGGGACTTTACATTTGTTGCACAGATAAATAGAATATGATGTGGAGAGAAATGAAGTATCAGTAAGTTCAGATGCGAAGAGATGGAAAAAAAGATCGAATGATATGATTGTTGAATTCATGGCCAGGAAGATAGCTTGAATCTGAAATCCTCAGGAGACGAAATATTTGGATAGATGCGCATTCACAATGTCAAGATATTTCGATTTTGGGTGAATTGCTCAAAAATTGGATTAGCTTTGTTGGTAAGTAAGACAGCTAAAACTGAAAAAGGTCGTGTAGCTCGGCGGGCAATTGAACGTGGAAGGGGATATTAATATCAAGGGAAAGACTGTTTACTTCCTGATTTGATAAAGGACGCATTAATTACATGTAATCTAATATGGAACCGTCTCCTCCTTCAGTACATGATCAAGTCACCACATAAAGCTAACCATCGAACATGCAGATTATTAGGTGTGTGTGTGTGTGTGTGTGTGTCTTCAAAAATAATCTAATGTCAATCCAGTGGCTATAGTTTTACAAATACTGGTTTCATCCAAACTCCAACATCTGCAATTTCTAATCTTTGACGTAGGAAATTCCATTTGATGACACGAGTTATGGGAAGATGTGACATTTTCAATCTTTATGTTAAACCATAACAATGTTTCGCAGCTTTAGAGGTTTTACAGAGTTTTTTTTAAAATTACTTTTCTTTTCTGGCTAATTGCCTGCATTTTGTTCTGCATGTCAGCAGAGCATTATCGCAAAAGATGGAGTTTGTTCTCAAAACTGCATTATCATCAGGCAGCATCTGCACGTCTGGCATTATGAATCATATAATCACGGATGCTTGCAGTAGTGTACCCTTCAGTGTGTCGAGACTGTGTCAGCAAAGTGACACCAATAACTGCACAAGACTAACTTTCCAGTGCCAGGTTTATCGCCTTGATTATTATGACATTTGAAGTTCTCATCCAAATACTTCGGAAGTTTTCCAGATTTGTTGCCTCAATCACCATCTCATGCCTTGTTTCCACACCTCCACCAAGCTCTTGAGGAAAACATTCTGCTGGACATCCTGCATGGCACTTTAAACTGACACTCACCGCCTTGTTTTTGATCTTCTAAGAAAGAGGAACACTTTTTCTTTATCCTGTCCATGCCTCCAAACATGGAGCGGCACGGTGACGCAGTGGCTGGCATTGCTGCCTCACAGTGCGAGGAGCACAGGTTCTGTTCCAGCTTCGCTGGACTGTCTGTGCGATGGCTTGCATTTTCCCCCTGTCTGCGTGGGTTTCCTTTGCTTGTTCCGGTTTTCCTTCAGCAGGCTAGGTAAATTGACCAATCGAAATTAGTCAGAGAAAAAATGGTCTGGCTGGGTTACTCTTCTGAGAGTTGGTGTGGACTTGATGAGCTGAGTGGCTTGTTTCTGCAATGTAGGGAATCTAATCTAACAAACCATTAGCCCTCGATATTTTCTGCTCCACAAAGAAACGTTCTCTTCATGGCTGAAATGCACAATTCCAGGCAACATCTTGACTGATCTCATTCCCTCCAGTTCAACCACAAAATTTCTCTCATATGGGAAATAGAACTATAGACAGTAGTCCAGCTGTGGCCGAAATAAAGCCCTGTACAGGTAACATCATCTCCACTTTCTTCAAAGTGAAACTGAGGAGATTCCCTAAGGTGTGTGTTTTTTAACTGCAGCAATTGTTAAGATGAAGATGCCTCTCATACTTGTAAGGGACTTGAAAACAAAAAAAAAACTACAGAGCTGAAAGAACAGAATCACACTAAATCATGGCATTACGAGAGAAAATCAGAACATTTAGCAGCATCTGTGGGGAGAAACTAAAACTAATGGTTCGCCGTCAGTTACCATTCTCTGAACTGATAGCTGCCACGAAAAGATGACACTTATGCTGAGGACGGGGTTGGGTGGGTAGGATGGAAAGAGCGATCACAGACTGCGAAAGTTGTAGGCAGTTAATGGAGTTGTGGTTAGTTATCCTGAGACTAAGTAGCTGGATATGTGGTAGTGACGACAATATGGGGATGACAACGCGTTGCTTGTGCTGAAAACAAGCTCCCTGCTGACAGGTCTTGTACTGGTAATTCTAAGTATGAGTCACGGAAAAATATGTTCATGCCCTGAAATTGTGCAAGGCAATATTAAGTCCTGAGGGGAGTCAGGTGTCTTGAGGCGACTGTATCTTGCAACAATATATTATTGAAAGGCGACTGTCATAGGCTTGCGTCTCAATTATACATTCATTGAGAGTCCATCGAGGGAGCCATAAGTCTCTGAAAGGACTTTAAAAAGTCAGTATTGCAAAATACCCCGACACGGACATTGGTTTTCTTCACTTGTCCACAAGAGTCTTTGATGGATTGCTGTGGGTTGTCATGCAAATGGTCCCAGTGATGCCTCTATACAACAAAGGAATATTTCTGTACTGTATACCTTGACCTGATGTTATGAAATTGCACTGGATCAGCCAACATTTGAGTATCCAAAGGTCATCCCATCTCAATGACACCACAGATTACCCACTCTGTTTTAAAGGAGCTTTGTGCTTCATCTGTCACATTGTAGCTGTTTGGGGGTCAGCAGCAAATGAGGAAATCATGGCTTTTGTAGTTTGTGTTCCTAATAATGGCGAAGAAAATGATAGTGCATTTTGATCTCTCACTGTCGAAAGTAGATCTGAAAGTAAATAATGTGCAGAAGCACAAAATAACTGGATGGGGAATTCACTTTCTCAGATCTGTCCCAGCTTTGCTACAATGCATCTTAGCTCCATCGAAAAATGTGACTGAATAGAATCGTTCAGCTTTACACTACGTCATAACATCCTCTGTTCATTGAGACTGTCCTAACAGAATGTAATACGACCGATAAGAGTCATCCTTTGCCGCAGTAGCCATACAGCTTTGAATGTTATGAAGAATCAATCGGCCAACCAAGGTACTTTTTAAGTTTTAAGAGGCTTGCCACCTCCACTAACCTGCCATAATTTCTGAAGCACATCACTCGCTGGGCGACTGAGGTTTCTTCAAATACCCTCGAAACTGTAAACTTGTAAACTTACCTTAGAACTTTAAGTAACGTGATCCGATGTCTTCTGAATGAAAGACAGACCGTTTCGTCGATATTTTGTGCATCACCCTTCTTCAGAAATGGTATTCCTGAAGAAGGGTTCGGCCTGAAACGTTGATCTCTCCAGTTCCTGACGCTGCCTGGTTTCCTGTACTCTTCCAGCCTCCTGCATGTGGACCTAAAGTTTGAGGACTCTGCATTTATACTTGGTGGTGTTTAGAAGGATGATTGGTACCAAATTGAAACACACAGAATACTGATCGGCCTGGGCAGTTGGATGTTTGGAAGATACTTCCATTGATAGGATAGACTAGGACGCGAGTGCATCGTTGTAGTGTAAAGGGAAGAGCTTTTCAGAACATAGGTCTCTGCCAGAGAGTGGTGAGTCATGGACTGCATTGCCACAGATGGCAATAGAGGCCGTGTCATCGAGTATATTTCAGCCTGAGACAGATAGGGTCCTGAGTATCAAGGTGAGAGTAGTGCTGCAAAACCTATCTTTGTATCATCTGCAAACGTAACCAGAATGCCCTCAGTTCCTTCATCCAGATCATTGATGTGCATCGTGAAAAGTTGCAACACCAAAACTGATCATTGTGAAACTCCACTCGTCACCGGCTCCCATCCTGTGAAGGACCCTTGATCCCCACTCGCGGTCAGGCAGCCAATCGTATACACATGCTCGTACCTGACCTCTATCACCAGTGTCTCTCTCTTTACTCAACAACTTCCTGTGCATTATCTCAGCAGAAGCCTTCTGGATGTTCAGACATAAAACATCCATTGGCTCTCCTTTGGCGAACCTGCTCGTAGCATCAGAAACAAAGTATGCATGCCCACCATTTCCATACGCTATCAGCACAGGTGAAAATATGTTCAACAAGTCATATCGGACACTTCAGGTGAAAGTGAGGGTTGCAGACGCGGGCGATCAGAGTCGAAACGTGTGGCACTAGTAAAGCACAGCAGGTCAGGCAGTATCTGAGGAACAGGGGGATTAACATTTTGGAATAAGTTTTTCATCACGCTGTGCTTTTATAGCGCCAAACGTTGCGACATTGTACACCCTTTATAGGCAAGCCATAAGAGAAGGGTGGCGACGCTGATATTGTTTGAAACGTTTTTTTTAGGTTACAGCTGCCGTTTTATGCGTAATTTTGAAAGTAAATTTCAGGAGGATTTAATATCAGTGTAGATGCGCACAGGGTGTTCTCTGGAATTCAGTGTTGTAGACTTTGTGCTCCTAAGTGCAGAGAAGATTTAGGGGGACTTGATTGATGTCTAAAACAGATTATGAGGGCCATAGTTGGATTAGATAGGAAGTAACATTTCCCCGAGACGGAGTGACTAATGATCAGTGATCATCGATTTACGGTGAGGAGGGAAGGGTTTAGATGAAAAGAATAACTTTTCAGAAGATAGCAAAAAGTGATATTGGCATTGCAAAGTGGCAGTTCCTTTTCCTGGCACTGGTAGGATGGGCTGATAGACCCTTTGCTGTGCTGATAGACCTATTTGACGCGATGAGTTTGATAAAGTTGATATTTAAGTAAAACAGTTCCCCATATTGAGTTTGTAAATACTTAAAGGAAAAATATCGGAGAGTGACGGGGCTATACAGCCCAGAAACAGACACTTCGGACAAACTTGTCTACTCCGACCAGATATCCTAAACCCATCTCGTCCCATTTGCCAGCCTTTGGCCCATATTTCTCTAAACACTTCATATCCATGTACACCTCCAGATGACTTTTAAACTTCTTAATTGTACGCATTCAACATATCCGCTGTCAGCTTGTTCCATCACACGCCATCATCTGCATGATAAAATTGTCCCCCAAGGCTCTTTTAAGTCATTCCCCTCTCACCTTAAATCTCTTGACTCGCTTATCATTTGAAAAACACCTTGCCTATTCACTCAATCCACCTAATCATGAACGTATTGCACTTTATATGGTCGTTCCTCAATCTCTGAATTTCCAGGGGAACAAAAAGTCCAGCCCATTTATCCTGTTCTTATGTCCCTAACCTTCATTCTCGACAACATGCTTGTAAATCTTCTTTGAGTTATTTGTATTTTGAAACTCCTTTAAAAGGGAGACAAGAATTGAATGCAGTGTTCTGATAATGCCTTACCAATGTTCTGTACAGCCACAACAAGCTGTCCCAACTCCTATACTCAATGCACTGACCAACGAAAACACATGTGACAAATACCTTCTTGACCACCTAACTGTATTGCACTTCTGTGAAATACTAGCCTGCACCCCAAGATCTCTTTGTTTGACAGCACTCACTAAGGCAATACCATTAATCCTGGTTTGCCTTACCAAAATGCAACACGTTATATTGACTAAATAAAACTCAACCTGCCAGTCCATGTGATCAATGTAGCGATGTAGTCTGAAGTAACGTTTTTCACTATCTACTGTACCAGCACTTTTGGCGCCATTTGCAAATTTATTAACATCTAAATCATTAACATGAATGGTGAAAACCAGTGGATCCAGCAGCGATCCTTGTGCATGCATCCGTTAACATGTACAGTCTGATAATACCCAACAAGCACCCTCTGTCTCCAACCTTTAAGGAAATGCTGTATTCAGTTGGGTTGCTCCTGCTAGATTCCATGTGATCGAACCGTCCCAACAAGACAATGATGTGGAACTTTGCCGAAGGCTGATCAAACTGTAAAGGTTTAAGGCTTGACAATTTCAGAATGATTAGCGAATGTCCCGCCACACATGAGCCACACAATAACCGTTCCGCATTCAAAGCCACATGCGCCACTTAATTGGGCAATGAAACCATTAGTAAAATCTCTTCAGTGTTGAAAAACGCCATTTCAGTCCACACTGAACCTCGAAAGAGCATTCACCCCAGGTCCACTCTGCCCCCGCAACCCTGCATTTTCTATGGCTTACACACTTACCATTCACCCAAACCCCCACCCAACCCCCCACCGTTCCCCCCCACCCCCCCCCGTCCCCCCCGTCCCCCGGTCACAATGGGAAACTTAGCATGTTCAATGGACCTAAACTTCACATCTTTGGACTTTGGGAGGAAACACATGCACACACAGGGAGAACGTGCCAAGTTTTCGTCCGAAGATGGAATCAAGCCCAGGCCCCTGGTGCTGTGAGCCAAGTGTGCTAACCACTGAAGCACCACAGTAGCCCCATTAAGCAAGAGCACAGTGTATTGGATAATTAGTTTATCTGGGCTTGGAGCTCTTCGGCTCTGTCTGTTTTCCTTTACTTCACTTTTTTTCTCTATCTGTGTATTTTTCCCTCTAACGCACATCTTTACGTCAGATTATTCAGTGACTATGACGGTGATAAGGTCAACCCAGCAACGACTCTTGATGGAGGCATCGGAGAAGAGTTTGAGTTCCTACTGGCTTCTGTATCCTGGAGGTGGGCCGAGCGCTCACTGAGTTTTGCTCCAGTGGGTCAAGTTCGGATTTGCTCTGATGTGTGCCTCCAATGTAAACTAACTGAGATGGTGGCAGAGATGAGTGTCGCCCCTGCACGAGACCCAGAAGCAATGAAGGCTGCTGCGTTTCAAAATACGTTGACAAAGAACTGTTGGTCGAGGTGGAGTCGAGTTGGTGCTGATGCAGGATACAGCAAGGACTCGTGCTAGCAGCCGGGGCGAACCGTCTCGGGGCTAGTGCTCCAGTCCAATGGTGGAACGCTTAACATGATATACTGGAGAGCTGAACTTCATTCATTAACGGTCTTTCTTTGATTTATTTTTCTCTGTTTTAGGATGGGGTCAGTGCATATCAATGCTATACAACACCCTATACTGTACTTTATGCAATACTAATAGTGCAGTAAATAGGTCAATCAATTAGAATTGACATGCTGCGGTGTACCAACGACAGAGAGTGACGTGAGCAATAGAATAAATAGCAATGCTACAAAAGGATTGATCAGTTATTTTTTTAAATTCCGTAGCGAGTCATTAACCTCCCGATACCAATAGCAGTGTCTACAAGGCAGTTATCAGCTGTGGGATGGTACACACTTACTTTGCCATATGTATACTTTGTTGTAGTGGCAGACAGAGAGTTCAAATCGATATAGAAACAGTAGCGTGCTTCATTTGGCATTCCATTTAACAGTTGGAAAATGTAGTTCAGTCAGGACTAATGTAGAATGATACAACAGTGCGGGCCAGGCTTCAAATGTCTTGCAACAACTCATCAGTCCTTTTCATGTATACATGCAAAGCACAGAAACTCTAATACCCTGATGAATAGGTCCGAAGATGATTAGGAGGACCACTGCTCCCATCACTGAATGCACACCATCCTAAATTACGCAAACACTTCACAATTGCTTCACTGTTACTGTTTCAGAATTTTCCGACTCCTTCCAATGCACCATCACTCGAGTGTCCACAACAGGTGGGCTGGAAACGGTCAAAAGCAACTCACTGTTATTGTTTTTAAAATAATTAGCTCTCAGAATTAAATTCGATTGCAATGTGTGCGGTGTTCGTGAATATCGAGGGAACAATGCTCCTTTAGCGTGCTTATGCATTCATAATAGGTACAGTTGCCACTGCAGGTGTCACCACATTTTAGCGATTCCTTGTACTCATTTCTCTATATTTCGACTGAAATTAATTAATTCGCACTGATTGCACTATATCCTGTCTGCTAGTGGCAGTAAGTAGACCGTCTTCTATGCTTTTTGGAAGGTATCACGTTTGGCTTCATGGCCCTCTCCGATTACATTTTTTGCAACCTTTTTGAAGTGGAATGAAGACATTTCTGCCCAAATCTTTGCCGTTTCCATTCTGTCAGAAACGTAGCAAAATGTAACTGGGCCATGAGAAAATCTAATGTGAAGGAATACGTAACACAAAATAAATAATTGTATTGTTAACAGACAATGTCTGCTCAAATCCATGATGGGACCAGAAAGCAGACGATATTGCCCAATAAGGTCAATACAACGATTTCAGATTATCAACTTTTAAGAGTTGTAACTAAGGTACATTCTTCAAACGATCCTTATGATATGTGATGTAGACAGATACGACGGCACATGTGAGGTATTTGAAAGACATTGTCTGTGGAATTTCAACCCGCTATGACGTGACCTATCGCACAAATCATCACAAGCTCAGATCCCCTGGATAACTCAAACACAAAACCAATCGTGAAATATGTACAGCATGATGGTTTTATTTTAATGTAGTGAAACCTAATGACGATTGGTACTCGCATACGTCATTGTATAATATAATGTGGACACTTAAGGACAAGTAAAACTGGACAGCAGCGTAATTGAGGAAAAATGACACTTTCTTCTTTTGAATAGATATCAACGTTCTGAGAACTTTGGTTACAATATTGGTCTTGCAACTAAGCCAATTTTGAATCCAAATTCTGAACTTACCCTGATATCACGAGTTTTTGCATTCTTTATTTCCGTCTGTCATCCATGCTGATATCCCTGATCAACACTGTCACTCTAAGTCCAACTTTGTGAAGATTAGATGGATTAGCCATGCCAAATTTGCACAATAGCTGGATTAGACATGGAAATGCAGGTTCACAGGGATAGGTTGGCGGGAGCAAATCTTAGGTGCTTCAGTGTGGACTCGATGGGCTGAATTTGAACAGACTTTAAATTTATCCTTCATTGTTTTCACCAATCAGAATCCCTTATTTCCGCTCACTAGCGTGTAATTCTCTGGACAAAGTAGAGCAAATTCTTGCAAATTGGAAAATTGCTGGCAGTCCTCCAGACCTCTGGCACCTCCCCTGTTGTCAGAGGTAAGTCCAAAATTGTGTCAGCAGTACAGCATTTTACTCGTTATCTCCTGCAACAGTCTAGCATACAACTCGTGTGGAGGTATTTGTTAAATTTAAATTCACCAAAACCACTTAAATCTGGGTGTTTTTCCCTGAATCTGCTCACGACCTTCACACGTAACGTGGTAGCGGTTTGCACTTAAATCTTCCTTGTCAGGAGGAGGACCTGTGTGAAGTATGGAATTCGCAGTCGGCCAATGTCTTTGATTTTCACCCACAGAGTAGGCCTTGATCTCTCATTGCCCCGAATATTTCCCTCATCATTTTGTTTCCCTTTTTTATTCTGATAGAACATTTTTGATTTTCCTTAATCATACGTGGCAGGGTGTTCTCAGATCCCAATTTTCTCTTCGAATTGCGTCCCTGAGCTTTCAACCCCCACATCCCCCCCCCCCCCCCCCCCACCCGCAACATGGTGCATACAACTAAACACAAAGGAAAGGAGCTTCAGCCTACGATCATGTACTGAACTTGACGCCAAATAAAACAAATCTCTTTTGCCATATCACTCCATTCCTTACATATTAATATGCTAATCTAAAAGTCCCTCAGATGCCCCAGGGCGACCTTATTCCACCATTACCTCGGACAGCACATTTCTGTAACAGTATTGTGAAAATAAATGCCCTCCCGTCTCGTTTGAAACGTTCCCCTCTCCTAATGCTAGATCTGCTGACTCTGGGAAAGAGATTCAGACCATTAATTCTATCTATGCATCGCATAATTTTATAGATTTATAAGAATTCTTGCCTCAGCCTCCGCCGCTTCAGAAGAAGGGCCCCAATTTTTACAGCTCACATTTTCCAATCCAGGAATGGCAAATGTCTTCTCCATCTTCTCCATCCACTCCAAAGCTCTCATATCTTCCGGAAATGAAACGGTCAGCACTGAACCTAATACAATAAGTTTGATCAATTCAAATGCTTCTTAAGTTGCAACATGCAAACCTGACTCCTCTATTTACTTCCCCAAACGATAAAAGCAATCAAGCCATAAGTCTGCTTTATCACCGTAGTCATATTCAGGGAGGTATGTTCATGAACCAGAAGATCCTTATACATCAGTCCTTTCCGGATCGCTGAAAATCAGTTCTCCCATTAAGTGAATACTTTTACTCAACAGTTCATTTGCAAAAAAGCAGCAAGGCACAGTTATCTGTATTAAACTTCATCTGCCATTTCTCCGCCAATCTCTGGAACTGATCTTTATACCACTGGATACATTGTTCAATTTCTAAATTATTCATAAGATAACTGAACGTTTTTACTCTGCAATAATACGAATCCAACCATCTACATTTTTTTCCAACGCATTCATATGTGTGTGTGTGTCTGTGTGTGTGTGTGTATCTGTATCACAAAGAGCAGAGGTCCCAATACAAGTCCGTGCATAACACTATGAGTCACGCGACTCAAACCAGAAAAACAGCCATCCGCCACTACCTACTGTGCTCTGTTGGAAAGCCAAGGAGCCAAGTGACCGTGTATGTCATGCATGTTGCTATTCTGAACAAGTCTACGGTGAGGATCTTTGCAAAAGCCTTACGAGCATCCATGTAAACAATACCCACTGTTCTTTCCTCAATAATCATGTTTGCACCATCTCGAAAATCTATTTCATGACAGTAAAACATAAAGTGCCCTACTCAAAGCCTTGCTGACTGTTCGAAATTTAGCTATGCGTTCCCAAATGGGCGTGAATCCTTTATCTCAGAATTCTCTCCAAATGCTTTTGAATCACTGATGTGAGACTCACCTGTGTTTAGTAGCCTGGATTATCATTATGTCCCGAAGTCAACAGAGAAACAACATCAGTTGTTCGACACTCTGCAATGACCACTTCGGTGGCTAGCAAGAATGCAAAGATCTTGGTCAAGCCATCATCAATCTTTTCTCATGCTTCCCTCACTAACCAGAGGTAGATATCATAGGATCATGGGGTCTTATCCATTTTAATTCTTTCTGCACCTCCTGCATTGTTTTTGGTACCCCGTTGTTTCTCTCCCTTCGTTCCTGGAATGCATCTATCATTCCCATTTCTCCCAGTCCTGAAGTCCTGACGCAGGCCTTATGCTTGAAGCGTCGATTTTTCGTGCTCCTCGGATGTTTTCTGACCTGCTGTGCCTTTCCAGCAATACGCTGTCAACTCTGATATCGAACACCTGCGGACCTTACTTTCCCCTGAATGTATCATGTACTGCAGCAGCTCTGGGCTTGTTGCTTCATTGTTTTATGGTAAATGAAATTGCTGCGTGTAATCATCAAACACACCTCTGCTCATCTGTTGATTTGCTTTCACGTAACTGTCGCCAGTATGTTTTAGTTAGGCCCTGTCTTACTTTAATAAAATCTACATGACTGCAATATGTGTAAATAAGAATTATCCTTTTCAGTTGGAAACTCAAATTGGACGGTTTTGTGCTTGCTCTTAACTCGAATGCTAGCCGCGTGTTCCCTCGAGCATTTGTTTGCTCCATTCGGAAGACACAGGGCCAATGCTGCACAGTACATTTCAGCACCATCAACATATTGATACAGAAAAAAAAAACTCTCGTGTGTGCATTTCAAGAAATGTGCCTCCTATAAACACTTTAAAAGTATCTTTGGTGAACTGCTTCAGCAAAACCAGATTTGAAGTTGCAGAGTTCAGTAGAACTATAAAAAGTCCTACGGTGGAAGGTACTTTATTCATTAATAAAACTTCAGGGAAGTAAAAAACTGGAACAATGTGTTTCGAAATTCACACAATACGGAGATTCCCGGAAGACAAAAGTTGTGACTTGAAGTGATGCATGCATGTAGTGATGGTGCAGAAAGGTCTTGTAATGTTTTATCTTTTGTGAAATAAGATAAAAGCTCGCCTTCAGCTTGAAGAGCTAAAAAAAATCCACACAGCATTAGAAGTACCTTATCAGCAAATGTCTGCATTATGGGAAACATGGAATTTTTCTTCACAAATACGTTGGGAAAAGTTCAACAGAAGTGATTCAGCAAGAAAATTCCTTCAATTATTCATTGTTGACATACAAGGAACAATGACGAACACACAATAAATAGTAGAATGGCCATAATGGTTTGAGAATTGACATTTGTGCTTTACAACATGTGCTGGAGAACCGAGAGAAGACTGAATTATACTTTTTAGTCAGCAGCATTCAGGTATGCTAGTTGTTTCCAAAGAAAGTAACAGGTTATCAGAGACGAAAGGACTTACTACACCTGAGTTTGGTGCTCGATATTATCGTTTTCCAGTGGGAAGAGAGAAGGACAGAGAGAGGTAATATCGGCTACATGATATATGTACATTTATGAACAGAAATTGGTGGAGAAACTCAGCAAGTTCAAAAGCATCTCTGGACAGAAATCAGAGTTAAAATGACGTGTTTTGTGATCCTTCAAGGTACCAAACAGAAGTCTTCGCCTAATTTTGTTCGAACTGTGACCCTGTGATTAGTCGCTGGATTCCAGTGGATCTCCATTTCCGTGCAACTGGGATATAACAAAAACCGTACAATGTTCTGTGTTTGCAAATCTAAAATTTAGCTACTCTACGTTACAATGCTCTGTTTTCTTGAAACATTCCAGTTTAATGCCACAAAACTGGAAACTCAAATAATGGACGGAATTCAGTTGAAAATTTCAAATATAATTGAACTGAATCGATTTACTTTATTGTCTCATATATTGAAATGTGTCTAGTGATGATTTTACAGTCGTCACAATGCAGCGCCATCGTAGGTACAAAGGTACCTAGGTACGGATATTAACGTTCAAATTGTTTGGAAACAAGAAATGTTAGCAAAGTAAAGAAACAAACAAAATCCAAAAGTATACGCCATGGGAATAAAATAGAAAAAAAAATGATGTTAACAGTTCATATCTAGTCTTTCTTCCAGAAAGTTCAGTCCTTCTGATCTCGTCCATGCCAGTGAACAATCTCATAGGAGACATCCAACACTCCGTTATGACGTGCGCTGGAACCAAAAATATAGGGTTTGCCCCACCTCAGGTACCATCCCTTCCTCACTCGGACCATTCCTTTGGCACCACCAAACTCACATTCACTCCGCAACCAGATGTCCTTCACACTGCTGCCAGGAGAGCCCACATGTTCAGCTGTGGCTGCAGATGCTGTTTTGCTGGCACCACCATTTGGAAGCGTCCTCTTCCGTCGTCGCTGCTGTCCCACATCACAGGATGAGCCTGTCTTCCTCTGGTCGCAAGCAGCAGGAGAACAATCCTGCTGCTCGTTAGAGAGGGAACGAACGCCATGAAAAGCCATGTCCACCATTGTGGTCTCGCTTCAGTTTGGGGCTGACACAAGAAATTTGAGGAAAAATGCACCAAAGCAAAAGGGAAATAAAGCTCGGGAAATGAACAGGAGAGAAAAAAAACAAAGGCTTCCGCCACTGTACACTTGATCACTCTTTGTTGCTTGGTATCCAGAAACGTCACCCTTTTTCCAAATCGAACGGAAGCAGAAAATGCTGGAGAAAGTAGCATATCTTACTAAGCTGCCTCTCTGGAGAAAAACTGAATTGACATTTCTTGAGCAGTGATCCTTTTTCAGAGTCATCCTCTCAATCATGCCCTTCCTGCCTTAACCACGGTGGTCAGTCTAATTAATTATCTGCAATCAATTCAGTTTTATGTGCAGACACACACACACAAAATCAACAGCAGTTAACTCATTCCTCAATACCAAATGTTGTTCTTTAATGCAGGTTGAACTATTTTCATCACACAGTCAAAGTGCAGTCATCATTGCAGCGGGTTGTATGTGTTTTCCTTGGTGTTAAGATGATGGTGGTCTTCTTTAAGTAGGTTGGGAATTTCGACAAAATCAAAGATAATTTAGAGATGTCATTGAACACTTTGCTCAGCTCGTTCACATCGTACACGAGTGCATGACCAGGGAGTCCATCTGGCTGGATTCCCTGGGTTTAGTGTAATGAAGGCCAATCTGACATCTGCAGCCGTGACAGAGGAAACAGATCTATCAGTAGCTCTCTAAGCAGTTGGAACAATTTCACAGATTTCTGTTCGAACGGAGCGCATCAGACAGTACTGTACTTTGTCCACTTGTCTTTCCTTCTTCACTCTGTATGCCGTAATGTCGTGTAGGCCATGTCATTACGTGTGTATGCCTGGTTAATTAAAGTCTCTTAATCAGTCTCTTACTATCGTCTCTTCATATCCCTTATGGCCTTAATGAGGTTGCGTCTGGATTTCCTATATAGCTGTAGTTAGTCTGACCTGAACACAACGCACCTGATTTTGAGTAAGTAAATATGGTGGGGGGCGGGGTGGGGGGCAATATATTGCTTGACATATATGGTACTTATCCAGTACGCATTTGTGAATAAGGTTGGTGATGATATGTCCACATGCGTTTAGATTTGCCATGGAATTACTGAGTGTCGACTAGTCCATCACTTTCACACAGGCCCGCAGAAGTTACTCAACTTATCAGACCCGCACTGCATTACTTTCTACATGGTATCCTTACGTTTCAACTTACGTTTGTAGTCTAGGAGGCAACACAGCATTGGGATTGTATTTTCAAAACTGCAGGTGCAGAATGGAATGATTGGCATTTTGATGGTTCTCCAGCAATGGTCAAAGATTGTCAACACAAGGAGGGACAGGAGATGTGTTGATCGTATTTTAGTACCATCCTTGTGACATTGTACAGCAACTATTGATGCAATTCACATTATGCGACGTTTCAAATTCGAAAAAGAACAGTATATGTATAAGCAAGAGAAACGTCATAACCTTTTTGAACTATTACAAATTGGATGGTTTACACCTGAACAAGACTGGAACTAATGCTCTTGGGGGAGCTTTTGCACGTGCTGTTGGGGAGGTTTTAAACTAATGTGTCATGGGGGTAGAAACCAGAAGAGAAGACAAGTAGACAGCGAGGTGGAAACTTGGGACTGCAAGAATCATGAAGTTAGCATTAATAAGGGGAAGACTGTTAGAGAGCTGGTGAACGCAAAAGAACTGTTTTCCTGATGAGTATATACTTAACTGCAAGGTGTATACTGTGGAAGGCAGATGAAATTAGGGCTTGGATTGGTGCCTGGGAATATGACGTTATTGCTATCACAGAGACTTGGTTGAAGGAACAGCATGATTGGCAAATAAATTCAGGATATAGATGCTTCAGGCAGGACAAGCAGGGAAGTAAAAGGGAGGAGGAGTTGCATTGCAGGTTAAGGAATATATCACTTCTGGGATTAAAGCAAACACTTTGGCATGCTTAAATAATGACACGTATTGGAGCTAAGAAATAAGAAGGGTGCAGTTACATTGCTGGGGCTGTAGAACAGGCCTCACAGTAGTGAACGTGAGGTAGAAGAACAATTAGGTAAATGGATTATGGAAAGATGTCGAGGCAACAGGTTTGTGGTGATGGGATATTTTAATTTTCCCAACATTGTCTGGGATGCACTTTGTGTCAGAGGTCTGGACCGAGCAGAATTTGTAAGAAGCATCCAGGAGAGTTTTTCAAAGCTGTATGTCAATAGTCAGACGAGAGAAGGGGCCATTTTGGACATGGTGATGGGGAATGTTTCAGGCCAGATTTTAGAAGTTGCGGTGGGGCATTTCTTTGGGAAAAGTGACCATAATTATGTAAGTTTTAGAATAGTCTTCGACAAAGATAAGAGTGATCCGAAGGGAAGAGTCCTAAACTGGACCAAGGCCAATTATATCAAAATTAGGCAGGAGCTTGGAAATGTGGATTGGACACAATTATTTGAAGGATGTCTACATTTGATGTGTTGGAAACTTTCAAAGATAGGTTGAAGATAGTGCAGGATAAGCATGTACCTCTCACCCTCAAAACGCGGATCCCTCCACTCCCTCTCCTTCAATCCAAACCTCACCATCAAACCAATGGATAAAGGGACGCAGTAGTATTTTGGCGCACTAACCTCGACACTGCTGAAGCCAGCACCTACTCGAAGACATCTCCTCTTACCGCCCCTCGACTATTACCTCACCCCCATCACAAACCATCATCTCCCAGACCATACTCAACCTCACCACATCAGAAGATTTCAAACCGAAAGTATGACTCCATACTTCGGAACGTGCACCGCCCGATTCTACCTCCCTCCCAAAATCCACTAGCCTGACTACCCTAACCGACGCATTGTTGCACCCTTCTCCTGCCACACTGAACTCATCCCCACCTGCCTCGATACTGTCATACACGCCACTAGTCCAGGAACTCCCCTCAAACATTTGAAACACCACCCACGCCCTCCACCTCTTTAAAGACTTACATTTCCCCAGCTCCCGACGCCTTATCTTCACCATTGATATCCAATCCCTCGACACGTCCAACCGCCATGAACATGGTCTCCAAGGCATCCTTTTCTTCCTCTCCCAAAGTACGCTTCCACTGACACTCATTCGTTTGGCTGAACTGGTCCTCACCCTTAACAATCTCTCATTTGAATCCTCTCACTTCCTTCAGCCAAAAAAAGGGTAGTCATGGGCACACGCATGGGCCGCACCTATGCCTTTCACTGTTGGCTACGTAGAACGGTCTTACTTCTGTAATTACATCGGCACCACTCTCCACCTCTACCTCCGCAACATTGATGACAGCATCGGTGTTAACTTGTGCGCCCGCGTGGAGATTAAGCAGTTCATCAACTTCACAAACACATTCCACCCCGATCTTAAATTCACCTGGACGATCTCTGACATCTCCCTCCCCTTCCTGGACCTCTCCGTCGCAAGCAATGGCGACAGACATAACACTGACATGACTTAGAAATACACCAACTCCCACGGCTACCTGGATTACAACTCTTCCCACCCTACCTTCTTCAAAAATGCTTTGACATATTCCCAATTACTCCGCCTCCGCTGTATCTGCTCCCAGGAGGACCAGTTTCACCACAGAACACACCAGATGGCTTCCTTCTTCAAATACCACAATTTCCCTTCACACGTGGTTGAAGATGCACTCCAACGCAGCTCATCTACGTTCGCACTTCTGCATTGAAATCCTACTCTTTTAACCGCAACAAGGACGGACAACCCCCCACCCAATTCTTCACCTTCGATCGTACTAAACTCTGCATAATCCTCATCATCCGACATTTTTGCCATCTACAAACAGACCACACCAGCAGCGATTTATTTCCATCCCCACCCCTATCGGCTTTACACGAAGACTATTCCATCCGTGATTACCTGGTCAGGTGCACGCATCCAACAAATCAACCGTCCCTCCTGGCACCTTCCCCTGCCACCGCAGGAACTGCCAAACCTGCGCCCACAACTCCCTCCTCACCTCCATCAAAGGCCCCAAAGTAGCTTTCCACATCCATCAAAGTTTCACCTGCATATCCACACTTCATTTAATGTATCCGTCCCTCTCGATGTTATCTCCTTGGTATTGGGGAAACCGGACGTGTTCTCACAGAGTACTTTCGGGAACATTTCGCACCAATCAAACACACCGCCCCGTAGCCGAGCATTTCGACTCCCCAGCCCACACTGCCGAAGATATGCAGGTCCTGGGCCTACTCCACCGCCACTCACTAACCATCCGACACCTGGAGGTAGAACACCTCATCTTCCACCTCATAACGCTTCAACCCCAAGTCATCAAAGTTGGCTTCACCAGTTTCCTCATTTCCCCTCCCAGCACATTACCCCGGTTCCTATCTGCCTGCTCAGCACTATCCTCATGACCTACCCTACCTGCCAATCTTCCTTTCCACCGATCTGCTCCACCCTCTGTCAGTCCTATCACCTTCATCCCCACCTCCATCAAACTATTACCCTCGTAGCTACATTCTCCCCAGCCCCCCACCCTCCCATTTTTTCTCCCTGCCTCATTCCTGATAAATGGCTTTTGCCCGAAACGTCGAGATTCCTGCTCCTCAGATGATGCCTGACCAACTGGGCTTTTCCAGCAAAATTCTAATCATGTCATGTTGAAAGCAAGGGATAGGAAAGGCAAAGTTCTTTAACCATAGATGACAGGAGAAATCATACGACTAGCCAAGACGAAATGGAAAGTACATTTCTGGTCCAGGCAGCTAAGAACAGAACGGGCCATGGATGAATATCGGGAGACTACGACCAGTCTTAAACAAGAAGTCAAGTGTGCTAAAAGGGGTCATGAAATGACTTTAGTCGGCAGATTTAAATAGAATCCCAAAACATTTTATTCATATATAAGAAACAAGTGGGTAACGAGAGAAAGGATTATCCCACTCAAGAATAAGGGGGAAGGCTGTATGTCGATCTGATAAAATGGGTGAGATTCCGAATGATACTTTTTCATCAGTGTTCACTGAGGTGAGGTACGTGAATGAATGTTGAGGATAGAGATTGAAGTTTGATGACGCTGGATCACGTGGACATAAGTAGGAAAGATGTGTTGGGTAAGCTAGACGTTATTCTGTTGGATACATCCCCAGGACCGGATGGGATCTCTGCCAGATTGCTCGTGGAGGCGAGAGAGGAAATAGGTGGGTCCCCGACAGATACCATTGGAGCATCCTTAAACACAGGTGCAGTGCCGGAGGACTTGAGGATTGCTCAAGTTGGCCCCCTGTACAAGAAGTGTAGTCGTAATATTCCGGGTAATTGCATAGCGTAAGCCTGAAGTCAGTGGTGGGAAAGTTGCTGGAGAATGTACTGAGCGATAAAACCTATTTGTGTTTGTAAAAGACCAGGCTTATCAGTGATAAGCAACATGGTTTTGTTCGGGGAAGATCGTGACTTCCCAATTTAATAGGGTTTTTGATGATGTGAACAAGTTATGAGATGATGAAAGGGCTGTAGATGTCATATATGTGAATTTCAGTGAGCCGTTTGATAAGGTGCCCATGGTAAACTAATGGAGAAAGTGAAGTCACATGGTGCGCAGAGTGCTCTAGCTCGGTGGATAAAAACGGGTTGAGCAACAGGAGACAGAGAGTCACAGTTGAAGGGAGTTTCTCAAAATGCAAAAAGGAGACTAGTTGTATTCCAAAGAGATCAGTGCTGTTGTTTGTGATATGCATAAATGAGCTGGCAGAGGGCACTGTTGGTATTATCAATAAGTTTGCGGATGACACAAAAAATAGTAGAGTAGCAGAAAGCATCGAGCACTGTCAAATAATACAGGAGAATGTAGATAGAGAGTTGAGAGGAGGTACGGCAGATGGAGTTCATTCCAGGCAAACGTGACGTGATGCATTTTGGAAAGTCACATTCTGGAAAAAAAATACAGTAAACCGAAGAGCCTTTGGGAATGTTGATGAGCAGAGTGCTCTGTGAGTTCAGTTCCATTGTACCCTGAAGGTGGCTGGCGAGAGTGGTCAGTAAGGCAGATGGTATGCTTGCCTTCATCGGACGAGGTATTGAGTATAAGCGCTAGCCGGTCATGTTAATATTGTACAAAACTTTGCTTCCGCTGCATTTCGAGTACAGTGTAAAGTTCTTGTCGCCACATGACCAAACGGATGGGGATGCTCGGGAGAGTGTGCGTAAAACGTGAAAGAGGATATTGCCTGGTATAGAACGGGGTAGGTATGAAGACCGTTTGAGTAGGCAAGGATTGTTTTCATTAGTAAAAAAAAGGAGATTGGTGGAGTGTCCTGATTGAGGGTAGATAGTGATAAGCTTTTTCCCAGGGTGAAGGATTCAATACCGAGTGGTCACACGTTCAAGGTAAGACGTGAAACGTTTTACGGGAACACACGAGGCAATTAGTTTTCACAGAGTGTGGCAGTTGGCTGGAACGCGTTGCCAGCATAGGTAGTAGAGACAGTTACAGTAGATTCATTTAAGATCCATCTGGACATATGCATGAGTTGGTGGGGAACAGAGGTATACAGATGCTTAGGAATTGGGCGACAGGTTTAGACAGTGGATTTGGAACGTTGAGGCTTGGAGGGACGAAGGCCCTGTTCCAGGGCTGTAGATTTTCTTTGTTCTTTGTTTTTTCTTCTAATTTTCAAGTGCTTGTCAGTGGGATTAGAATTAAAATGGTGATACAGATACTATGGTCTAAAAAGCAACTTCAGTCCAATTGACTCAATGCTCCTGTGGAATTATCAAATTGAGTATTCTACGATAATAACACACTTAAAACTTTTGGTTTGTCAGAAAACGGTGAACAGAACATGGAAGTCATTGTGGGCCAACTGTATCACTGGACGATTCTCCTTTTGTATTTAAACGGAATGTGAAGGCTTTAATTTCGTATCCCATTGCATCAGCTGCAGCATCATCTCTGGGGACAACAGCTAGAGGAAAGAAGGAGAGGAAGGACTGCAGTCTGTGAACAGGAGATGATACCGTAACAAAATTGGATCACAGTTCAAGAATCGTCTCCCAGAATCTGACGACAATGAATTGTTCTGGTATAAAATTGCACAGAGACTTATCTTATTTGATTGATATGGTCTCTACAGAACATTGGTATATAACATTACCTGATCGTTTCGAATGTGCATTTCTAATATTTCAGTCGTTTCACATTCCGATTTTGGTTGTAATTGGGATCCTCAGTAAGTATCATCATTCAACTGTTTAATCAATTCAACAGTGTAAGCTGTTCGGTTGAAGAGACACCAGACTGTGCTTCACCCCACGCCCGCCTCCCCTCCCCCCCCCCCCCACCCCCCCGCAGATGCGGCCAGAGCTGCTGAGATTCACCAGTATTTTTATTTCTCGTCTTCATATTTCACTTGACAACTTTGCTGCTGAAACAATGCATTTTTATTACTGAATGTCACAGTCAACTATAGCAGTGAGAATTGTCATTCAAATGCTGCTCGATCCTTCTGGTGACGTTACTAATGGAATTTCTGTGCTCTGTCGCCCTTGATATCGTTGAAGTGTTGGAAAACTGAAACCTTTCCCTCTAACTTCACAGCACAAAATACCTTCTTTATACTTCAGTTCCATTACAATCTCTGCCCAATGGATAATGGCACGATGAGTTAATTTCTAATCTCATTTGACTCCCTCAATCTATTCTGAGCTCTGTAGTGATGCTGTCAAGATAGTTTGCTCAGCGCACCTGCAGTCCTTCTTGAGAGAAAAAAAATGTGTTTCAGTTCACACAGCTGCGTGACAGCACACAGGGTCAGATTGCTGCTAGTACAACAATATGAACGGTTCTTGAGGCAGTTCCTCACTGTATAGGACGGTTTGTTTCCTCTCCACGTGGGTGCTGTAGGAACAGAATAATCCAATATTGGAGCCATTGAATCTGGATAGGGTTATTTGTGTTTAAGGAGATAATTGGGCGAAATGTTCTGAATTCTGCGCATGGTTTCATTATTTTGCGTTACCTGCCTTATCAAAAGTCTGTCCATTGAACAATTCAGTAGCTTTTATTCATACGTATGTTGTTGCTTTTATTATTGTGTATTAATACTGCATGAGTTGCATTTTGTTTCAATGACTCAGTATGTAAAATGTCCTTGTGCACAGCATGAATCAAAATAACACTGGTGCCAACAAAAAAAAAGTTCACAGTCTATGAATACTTCCAAATGCAACGCAGAAAACGATGACGTTTACAATTAAATACTTGAATTCTGCAGTAAAATTTTCAGTACCTGCGTCAAACTTTGATCCACACCCATTCACTACCATCCATCGCAGGATGATGCAGGTCATTCAGAGAAATTGCATAGGTTTACGAGATTAGAAAGATTTTGTTTCAACTCTATCTCTCATTGGTGAAGTTTGGGCTGGGATACGTTGTATACTTTTAGTTTTTGTTTTAAAAGAGAATATCGTAACATTGAAAACGTTTACATATGCATTCACTTGGCTAATTCATGTTTTGAATGTATTCTCTTATCAAGAACATCTAACACCTTATGACTTATTCATTATTGTTCACTGAAAGTGGGTCAGGTGATTGAAACATGCAACGCTCTGAACAGATATGACGGGAGAGATGTTGAGGAGATACTTCGACGAGTGCCAGAGTTTGAATGGGGAAACCTAGCTACAGAACCACTGATTATTTAGGTAAAGAGAGAAAGAAAGGACTTTCTACTCCCAGATGCTGTCAATGTTTGATGCTTCTGTCACCATCTTACAGGAAGGACGTGGATGCATTGTAGAAGGTGTAAAAGACATTTAGGGGGATGCTGCCTGCATTGAACGCTACGAAATGGAAGGAGAAGCGCCAAAACGTTGACTTGTTTTCTCTGCGGCAGTGAGGGGAGATTGATCAAAGTTGGTAAACTTATGACACGCATAGAAAATGTTGACAGTCAGATTTCTGCTTTTTTTGGTCTCAACGTTGAAATCTCTACCATTAGGATGCATGCACTGTTGGTGAGGGGGAAATGTTCAAAGGAGATGTGAGGGTCAAGATTTATTACAGCAGTCGGTGTCTGAAAGAAACTGACACGGGTAATGGTGAATGCAGTTAGGATACGTGCGTTTCAGGAACTTTTACATAGGCACATGAATATGCAAGGACTGGACGGATATATAGTTCGTGCCGAAAGAGGGATTAGTTTAATTTATGTCCATGTTTGGAACAACGTCGTGGACCAAAAGTCCCTTTACTGTGCATTATTTATTCTATATCCGATATTGTCACCGAATTTAGTTCACATTGTAAGTATTATCAGAGAGAGCAGACAGATTTTCAAAGTGTTGGTGAGCTGATGGCAATACTGAGGTTCCACAAGACAAGGCTGAAGATTTGAGTCAAAACAACGCTCATGCAAGAGAGAATATATCATCTTTTGTGGCTTTTCCACCTTAAATATATTCCTCTTCGATGTTATGTTCGCGCCTGCTCTCCGTGCTCCTTGATGTCATCATAATCTGAACTTGCATCTACCTCTTTCTTGAATATATAGAGATTTTACTTCCGCCGTCTTTTATGGTGGAGTATTGTACAGTACCACTATCCTTCTTTCAAAGCAACATAAGCCTAACTCATTCAAAAATAGTTCACTCCATACCCGAAGATCCTGCCCATGCTCTAAAGTGGAACTTGTTTGGATCCTTGACTACATTTGCAAAGCATGTTGTGAGAAGAAGTGCCAAAACGTTGACTTGTTTTCTCTGTGGCAGTGAGGGGAGATTGATCAAAGTTGGTAAACTTATGACACGCATAGAAAATGTTCACAGTCAGATTTCTTTTTTTTGGTCCCAACGTTGAAATGTCTACCATTAGGATCCATGCACTGTTGCTGAGGGGGGAATGTTCAAAGGAGATGTGAGGGTCAAGATTTATTACAGCAGTCGGTGTCTGAAACAAACTGACAGGGGTCATGGTGAATGCAGTTAGGATACGTGCGTTTCAGGAACTTTTACGTAGGCACATGAATATGCAAGGACTGGTCTGATATATAGTCCGTGGATGAAGAGGGATTAGTTTAATTTATGTCCATGTTTGGAACAACGTCGTGGACCAAAAGTCCCTTTACTGTGCATTATTGTTCTATATCCGATATTGTCACGGAATTTAGTTCACATTGGAAGTATTATAAGAGAGGGCAGACAGATTTACAAAGTGTTGGTGAGCTGATGGCAATACTGAGGTTCCACAAGACAAGGCTGAAGATTTGAGTCAAATCAACGCTCATGCAAGAGAGAAATATATCGTCTTTTGTGGCTTTTCCACCCTTAAATATATTCCTCTTCGGTGTTATGTTCGCGCCTGCTCTCCGTGCTCCTTGATGTCATCATAACCTGAACATGCATCTGTCTCTTTCTTGAATATATAGAGAGTTTACTTCCACCGTCTTTTATGGTGAAGTATTCTACAGTAACACTATCCTTCTTTCAAAGCAACATAAGCCTAACTCATTCAAAAATAGTTCACTCCATACCCGAAGATCCTGCCCATGCTCTGAAGTGGAGCTTGTTTGGATCGTTGACTACATTTGCCAAGCATGTTGTGAGTGTTGATTGAAATTTTGTGCAAGTTGTAGTTTTGTGCTGATGTTTTCCCAAGCCTGCAGGAGCAGAAAAAGCGTAAATCAAGCAAAATCAAAAAGCAAAATATGTGGTTCCTTTGTTTGGATGACAGTCATAGGGCAGCTCGCTGACAGTCATTGGGCATTCTTATTATGTAACTGAAACTGCATACTTTGTGATAATTCAAAAATGTAAAGGGCGTTGAATTTTGTAATCGGCGACTCAGCTGAGTGAAGCCCCACGTTTTGGGTTCAAAACCACGTTGCAAAGCATAAAATCTTTTGTTCAATAAACTGTGTCTGAAATCACGGCGACATTCGTATTGGTATTATTTTTACCTACAGCAAATTGGCGTTGCGAGCCGGGTCCGTTCTACTGGACCAGGTAAGTGGTCCTTGCCTGGGCATCAAAGAAGGACAACAAACAAAGTTGGCGTTAATTAGACTACAGTAATTGTGTGTAAAAGTTGGCGCTACCTGCAGTGATTGATGGCCTGTCACGAGTGAATGTGAGAGTATCATTCTCTTCGCATCGGAGTTAAGCACAAATGGACAAGAAGGTATTCGTCTCGAGCACATAGCCTGGGCTATAGTTGAGAAGGGTGATCCCCCAAGCAAAATCCAGAACCTTAGATTTGGTGTGGAGACTGGAAAAAGAATGCCCGGGATATGATACTCAGATGTAAGTGTTATTGTTGTGAGCCTGATTAATATAACTTAAAGTGGAATACGGGGTGTTAGCCACTCTTCATTTCTGTACCACTACGATCCCCCCAAGTGAGAGACACGGCCAGTGGGAAAACATAGAGGTAAAAACAAATGACTGCAGATGCTGGAAACCAGATTCTGGATCCGTGGTGCTGGAAGAGCACAGCAGTTCAGGCAGCATCCAAAGTGCAGCGAAATCGACGTTTCGGGCAAAAGCCCTTCATCAGGAATAATAAAAAAAATCCTGATGAAGGGCTTTTACCCGAAACGTCGATTTTGCTGCACTTTGGATGCTGCCTGAACTGCTGTGCTCTTCCAGCACGACTTATCCAGTGGAAAAACATGATTACAATGTGGCTAGTGTTTAAACACAGTCGAGAAATTGGTTGAGATCGTGAGTTTAAACCGATCATTTGTCATGGTGGGGCAGGAATTGCAAAGGAAACCCCCGGGGTTTCTCATTAATCAGGACATGACAAACATACACGCACTCATTAAACAGGTGACAAAATAGGTGGATCGTCCTGAAGTAATCATGAAATTGTCTTTTCAGACAAAAGAAAGATAAACCAAGAGAACAGGGGTCCTTTTGTAATATCAATAGCCAGGCTTATCGGCCAATCCTCAGGATCCACGACGACAGAGGAGAAAAGAACCTGAGAATCACGAGTTAAGGAAATAGATGCAAGAGGACCGTCACAGAAATAGAGAGTAACGGCCTTTCTGAGAAATTGGACATTTTGTCAATCATTTGCGTGAACTGGTCAATTACTAAGTTGAAAAGTACAAACACGTTTGGTATATATGTATATTCATTACGGACCTGATAACAAAACAAAAATAAAACGTTGTCACAAAATGAGTGAAATGGACACAAAGAACCGAGAAGCCATTCCACGTGATGCCACATTTAATTGTGATAGCATAAAACAATTGGTAGTAATTTTGTGAAAATTTAAATAAAGGAAATTGAGAAAGATAGAGGAGAGAGAGAGCAACACCTGGTCTTAAAACTTTGTGGTCAGGTTTGATTGTTCTTTTGTTTCTTAAGAGATACATGTGCTCTTGGATGGTACTTTCTTTTGTTCCTCCAACTCAGGATCCGGGAATGGTTGGAATTAAGCCGACATTTTGAAATCTATGGTGAAGTCCAGGTCTGTGAACACTGTGGCAGGTTTAGTCACTCTGAAGACACTTGTTGCAGAAAATAGGGCAAACCAGCAATCACCCAGAAAACGTTAGACTGACGTCAGGCAGCACCACGGGCTCGTGTGCTAAGGAGGGTAGGATCTGCATATCTGCACTGATAGCGGTCAGACAGTGCGCGACGTTAGTTGATCCGAAATCATCTATATCCATTCCTGACCTACCCCTGCCCGCAACAAACAAAATGATTTATGTACAAGGGATTAATGTTTAAGAAAAGCCTGCATACATAAGGGAGACCACTCTCGTGGTTATCAATAGTTTGCATTTATTGATGCGATTTTATGTGTGTAAAACTGATGAAGTAACACAAACTACCCCGATTAAAAATACAAACTTTATAAAACCCACAAAGATCCCAGACTGGGAACCTTACCATAGTGCATGAACCATCAGGGTCAACGAACCCATTTTGATTACAGGAAATGTAATTTTATATACTAAAATACTCCTGCAGAAATGCTGAATACAGGAAAATTACGATCAGCCTCCAGCATGAGAAGAGCAAAATGAGAGGCTGACTTTTGACAGCCATCAGATCCGTTATTATAGTAAGGGAGACCCGGAAAAACGGAGATGAATAAAACAGTTAGGGACAAACAAGAAAGGCAGGATTAAACAGAGGCATGTAGAGGATTGTCCAGAGGCCCCATCGGCGAGTAGTAAGTTATGAGTAAAATTCTACACAAAATACTGCTTTTCTCATCATGAAATTGTCTCTTTAAGGTTGTCTAACTCCACTCGCTAAAGTTCAGAATGTTTGCCTCATTATAGCCCTGGTACAATTGTGCCAACAAAAGAAATGTTTAAACTTATGTAAAGAGTCGTTGTTATAAGATTTCTCAAAACAAAAATTTATGTTTGGTCCAAATTTGAATAGTAACATACAAAATGCCTCGAATAAGCCATAAAGTAAGTTTAAGATATAGGCAAAAAATTATAGAAAGAACAAACAACAAGTTGGATGGCTTGAAATTGCACTTGAAGTTATCGTGCATTTTCGTGAACATAAAATTTAAATGAGAGTGCTGAACTGACACATTTCTGTTGGTATTGTTAGTGCCCTTGTTTTAGCTTGGTGAAATTGATGATTAAGCCACTACACGAGGCATGGGGACTATACGTGGAGAGATAAGTAATATCTCAATTTTGATCATAAGCTCATGTGGAATACAAGAATGCATGGCAATCTTAAGTTACCAATGCATGGGTTCAGAAGCAATTGTCACCTCGGAAGTAACGAGCATAGGTGAATGCTTAGAAAACAAGAGAAACAAATTGTTGCATCGTAGAACTGGCCTTAGACATGTACACCTATTTGACAAATTGATTAGTGTGGCTTTGGAGATCACAAGACAATAGTTTAAAAGATAAAACATTGACGCATATGCCACAGAGAGTCAGCTTTCAGAAGAGTAATACTGAACTGTAGTGATATGGTGGAAGCAAGAATGATAATCCACACGTTTACAGAACCATCTGGCCCTTGACTACTTGGTAGTGGCACGGGGAGCAGCTGCCTTGTTATTGGCGCCGAATGTTGCACATAAATTCGGAACACTTCGGACACTATAACTAATATACATATGCATGACGTTTGTCTGGTTTGTCAGGTACTGGAGCAATTTCATGATTACAATTCTCTGGGGTGGCTAGGCTGTCTACTAAGGGTTTCTTCGGACTCTTACATTCTGTTTTTATTCTTTGTTCATGCTTTTCTTGCCATTATTTTCATTGTCTTTTGACACGTTTTAATTCACATTGTAGAATCGTAACTGCTCACCTTATGCCATACAGATGTTACTATCCAGCCGTAGCCCCAGGGTGACAGCGACTCATTTGAGCTTTGGTTGAAACGGGTCTCAAGTCCACGGCCTCCCAGGTGCCTTTGACCACAAGAGTGTATTGAAGTCGTGTATTGTGGGAGCAATGTTAATGTTACAAGTGTATGCTGGGATACTTGGCCAAAACCTGTTTGCTGACAGAACATGCTGCGTTTTCCTCTGCAACTTTATACGGAGAATGATAGCAAAATTTACCACAGGTAGGAAAAATCTCCTTTAAAAGACAATGGGATAAGTGGAGAGAGACTTTATCTGTTATTCTGCAAACCTATATTTTACAGATTGCTGCAGACACGTTTTATGTTATTGCAAAAGACCTCCAGTTATTCAGAATTGAGGTGTGATAAAAGCGCAACATCTTGCAGCAACCTGTGGCCTACGGATACATTTGTGGTGGACTATGAACAATAACAGCCTTGGAACTTTCAAGATGAAAATAATTTACATCATGGGAACAATGTATTTTGCTTGAGTCAAAGGCATAAAAGGCCATTGATTGTTGAATTCGAGAGATTGCCTCGTTGGAATGCTTCTTTTAGGGAGACCTCTCATCTTCCAATAGTCTTTTATTTCTTGTAATAGACTGTGATTTTCCTTGTTCTAAATTTAAGTCTTGAGTTTTATCTGCAATAATTTGTTTGTTCAAAATCAGAAAAAAGCGCAGACTTGTCTTTTTTTTTAAGATGTTGACTCTTGATTCAACTGACTCTTGGAAGTTACTTGAATTGAAGTGCGAGGGCTACTCACTGAAAAATAGTACAAATCTGGGAATTCAGCTTCCAGTAACACAATTGCTGTCTGAACACCCTAGTTCTGGAAGTTGTGCAAAGTGATTTTCTGATAATGTCAGATCGATTAAAAAAAAGTCTGCCTGTAGTAGACGTCTGACATAAAGAGGGAGAGAAACTGCTCAATAATTTCAGCGAGACGAGCAACGTCTCTGTGTGTGCTTCAGATTTACCAGACTTGAAACATCAACTCTATTTTTGCACATTTGCTGCCAAAAGTATTTTAGTTTCTTCAGGTTTACCTGCTTGTATTTTTATGAAGATCACGTACTCTCTGCTGTACTCTACACTCCCCTCTTATAGAATGAACATATTATTCATCTTGCATTAATTTGATCAACCGAAAGCTGTTTCCACTCTCTGAAAATCCGACAGAATAGCTTTTCTTTCCGTCCTGAACCGAAACAAGCCTCTTTAAGTGCAATGCTTGACATAACCACGAACGGATGAACCACCTTCCAGCAGACAATGCTTAATTATACTGCAGTAGTACACCATTACAGAAACTTTGACGTACGTGAGAAGTTTGCGAAAGTTCATGTGTCATTTCCAAATAAACCAATATCAGCTGAAATATGTAAAGTAGACAGGGGAGGAAAGAGAGATGTTTCATAAATGAATGAATTAATAACGAATTCCCAGCCTCCCTCGGTTCTTACCAATTCTGAATATTATGTCATATCATGGGGAAATGCACACTTGAATCCAATCATTCAGGATGATGAATCTGGTTTAGAGATCCTAACTAACATATGGAATTGCATGAGAAGAGTTGTCTTCCAGTGCAATATTGGAGGACTGACATCACTCTGGTCCTATTATCTTCTGTCACGAACAAGGCTGTTCTATCAACGCTGACTGGATTGGTTGATTACATTAGAATAATAGCAATTTCCAAAACCATCTCCCAAATGGATGCAGGAAAGAAAAGAAACAAGTGGCAAAGCTACGAGTGGAATGACAGAAATGTAATTCATTCCAGTTTTACTTCTGAGCATGAGTTGAAAATGCATGTGTGACTACTATACACAAATGCACTGACCAATTCTTCAAACGACTCTTTCAAGAACTCTGCCAAAACTACTCATCCCAACTCTTATAAAGGTGTAAAAGTATACTGTCCCTTTAAGGGAGTTAAAAGCTAATATAACTACCTCATACCAAGTGTTCTGCATAGAGAAACAATATAATAATTGGTCGAACATCTAATTAGCTGGGTTTCCTGGAGACGACAAAACATATTCAAATTCTCACAATCAGTTTAAATTATACGTCAAAAATACCAGACTCCAATCAAGTTTGAACTAAGTGTATTCACAATCTTCAATGCCAATGACACAATCTAGTTCTTTGGAGGGATATGACGGCGAAACCCTGACCAATTGAGGGAGAACTGCCAAGCGATCAAGACACGGACATTCCACACAGAATAGCTTTATTACAGCGACATCTATCCATCAACGACCTGTGAAAGATAAATCCTAAGAAGAAGAAAATGTCCGGAGGGTGATTCCAAGAGAAGATTCGACAGCTACCTTGAAATTTGAATAATTGGGAAATCAGACATTTTATCAGATGACTATTACAGAAGGAAAATAAACGTAAGGTTCGAGGATGGAGTTACAAATAATTGTTCTTCAAACATGTTCTGTTATAATTCAACAAAAAAATCTCTTACTTTTCTTAATTTAGCTAGTTATTGGCACTTCGAATTTTCGTAGATTACCGAATGGGATAAATCTTTTCTATCTTGTTGATTTAAAATTAACAGAAGGGGTTTACCAAGTGTCGTAACAGTTTGGGGGAATGGGGTTGTGCGGCATTTGAACGTGTTGGGGATATTTGCCCACAATTTGATCGGGTTGGGTCAGGCAGAAGTGTTCAATCCTGAAAGGCTCAGAGAGTTGTGACAGCAAGACACGACGATAAAAGTTACATATGTGGATGCGAACTCTGAAAAGGAGACAGTGAAATTTCCAGCGGATTACTGTCCGAAAGGTAGAATCCAATGGAAAAAAGGGAGACCACGGAGGTTAGTGCAGAGGAGAAATGAGCCGAAGTGCATCATTGTGTTTACTGTAGCATACACACAAGAGGTGTTCCGGTTTGGACATAACAAAACAAAACACTTTTACTGTCCTGGAATGCACACAATGGGGCTAAGTTTCACTAAACGCGCCTCACATGCCAAATGGTAGTTAAGCCAAAACCGATAACAAAATCAATCCGCTTGGTGCTAGTTCCTACATTCGAAGAAACTTTTACGGGGATTAAAAATCGAGAACCAGTGCTTGTTGATATGGAATGTGTTGCAGGATGTTCAGAAGCAATTACATGATGAAGTATCAAGGCAAAATAAGTGGTAGAGAAGGTCATATCTTTCTTCACATGGCATGGGCTACATTCAGGGATACAGTCAGACAAAGGGACACATTTTACTTCTCGGCTGTTAAAAGAGGTTATGCACAGCTGAGGTACTCAGCACTTTAAATCGAGCATCATGCATCTATCTATCTATCTATCTATCTATCTATCTATCTATCTGTCTATCTATCTATCTACCTATCTATCCATGTGTCTGTCTATCCATCTGCTGTCGATCTGTCTGTCTGTCTGCCTGTCTGTCTGTCTATCTATCTATCTAAGTATCTATCTATCTAACTATCTATCTATCTATCTATCTATCTATCTATCTATGTGTCTGTCTATCCAACTGTTGTCTGTCTGTCTATCTATCTATCTATCTGTCTATCTATCTATCTATCTATCTCTCTCTCTCTATCTATCTATCTACCTACCTATCTATCTGTAGATCTATTGATCATTCTAACTACCATAATATCTAACTGTCTTTATATCTATTAATTTATCTCTTTATTCAGTTGGAACATTAAAATCAAAAAGCGAGTTTTGTGGTGATTTGTATCTCAGGTTGAGGTTATGGATGTAGGTTTGCTCGCTGAGCTGAAAGTTGCTTTCCAGAGGTTTCATCACTCTACGAGGTAATGTCTTTAGTTGGTCATAGGCGAAACATTGCTGATACTGTCTGCTCTCTATTTATGTGTTTGGGTTTTTTTGGGTTGATGATGTTAGTTCCTGTGGTGATGTCATTCCCTATAGCGATGTATCTTCCTGTTCTTTTTCTCGGGGGGTGGTAGATGGGGGCTAACTTGATGTGCTTGTTGATAGAGTTCAAGTTGGAATGCCGTGCTTCTAGAAATTCTCGTGCTTTCCCTTGTTTGTCTTGTCCGAGGATGGATATGTTGACCCAGTCGAAGGGATGTCCTTCCTTATCTGTATGTAAGGATATTAGTGATCGAGAGTCATGCCGTTTTGTGACTAGTTGGTGTTCAGGTATCCTCGTGTCTAATTTTTTGCATGTTTGTCCAATGTTTATTACAGTGCTTGCACGGTATTTTGTAAATGACAAAGTTTTGCTTATTGCCTGTATAGGATCTTTCAAGTCCATTTGCTGCTGTTTTAGTGTGTTGGTGGATTTGTGGGCTACCATGATGCCAAGGGGTCTGAGTAGTCTGGCAGTCATTGCCGAGATGTCCTTCATATAGAGAAGAGTTGCGACGGTATCTGGAAGTGTTTTGTCTGCTTGTTTAGGTTTGTTGCTGAGAAATCGGTGGACTGTGCTCATTGGGAACACATTTTTTTGATACATGATAGGTGATTATCCTCTGCTCTGTGTTGTTCCTCTGCGCTTCAGAGTATGTTGAATCTTTGAAATAATGTCCTGATGCACCTTCATTTGTGGATGTTGGAACGATTGCTTCTTTCATTCAATATTATGTGTTGTTCTCCTGCAGACACTGGTTTGAAGTTCCTATTCGCTATCCTGTGACATCTAACAACAGCAACTTCTAGTTGTTTTCCTCTACTTTAGTGAATTTTATGAAGTAAAGCTATTATTTATTGTCCTGAAGATTTCCTTCAGTGTTGACAAAGGTATCATCCAGATATTGGATGCAAAGTTTGGATTTTTGGTCGAGCAGTTTGTTCGTGTCTCTGCAATACTGCCTCTGCTAAGAGCACTGATATCGAAGCACCCATGGGTGTTCTTTTGGTTTATCTGTCAGTTTTGTTGTTGAACATGACGTGTGTGGTGAGGCACAGGTCCACTAGCTTGATGTTAATGTCCTTGTTGATGGAGTTAGTGGTGTTTGCTGTATGTGCCATTGTGTCTTCTAATAGTGTAGTCAGCGTTTCCTTGGCCAGGTAAAAGTTGATTAATGTAAACCCGGCTGTTACATCAAAGAAGGCCCTTACTTCACCTTCTTCTATCTGAGTTTCTTTGATGATCTTCAGGAATTCTTGTTTGGAGTGCGTAGAGTGGCGTGAGACTGGGTGAGGTCCTACGACACATTAGTGAGGCTACTACTGCAATGCTGTATCCATTTTCCATCACCCATTTCTAAGAAGAATTTTAATAAACGGGAGAGGGTTCAGGCTACATTCACATGATGTGTCCGGAAGTTTCAATGAAAAGCTATGACAGTTTACATTGGAATGTAGGAGCTTGAGAACCTGTGTGATAGTATTTCATGAAATGCTGAGAATACAGGTAGAGTTATCGTTATTGGTGTTTTTATTTCCTGTGATGCGGAATTTAAAAAGACATGAGGGGCAATGTCGTCTTTTGTACAGATGTGGGTTCACCTGAGGAATAAACTACCAGAGGAAGTGTTCGATGTCAGTACAATTAAAATGCTTAAAACACTTTTGGATAAGTGCATGGATAGGAAAGGTTTCCGGTTCAAAGTGGTATTAAACAGAAACAATGAAGTGGGAACAGTTTAGTTTGTCGGCTCTATGTTCGGTAGTTACTGGTTGTGTAGAGCTGACCGATTCGTGCTACATGATTCTATGACACTATGACTGAGGACCGGGAAATGCTGCCGAGGACCAGGCTCTATCAAACCTGTTGCAGACCAGTGTCGGTCAAAACTGCTGCACTGCAGCTACAGATTCAGACACAGAGGCCTCATTGCACACCCCACACCACCTTTCTAACCGAACGCCATTCCTATAACAATCTCCCTTCCCGCTTTTGCTCGCAAAATGAACAACCACGCACTTACCGACATTAATCTGCATCTGCCATGCACTTGACTTGTCTAAATCACAGTGCAGCATCACAACATCCTTCCCACAGTTCACACTTTGAGTAAATTTTTGTTACCAATATACTTGGGGATATCACATTCATTTCCTCATTTAAATTTATATCAGGGGGACGCTTATGGATATTAACAAAGTCATGCAGGGCCTGGTTGAAGTGATCAGCCAAGCTTTGTTTTCTCAAGCGGAAGTGAATCAGAAACAAGCAGGCATAGGTGAAAGGTGAGACGGGAAAGATCGAAAACGTTTTTGGAAGTGTATCATACTTATGTCGAGGATGGCGTGTATATGGGTCAAGCTGTGAAAGAATGTTTCACGGTTGGGTACAATTAAAACATTTAAAACGTATCTAGATGAAGAGGAAGGATTTAGAATGATATGGACAAGTTGCTGGCAAAATGGACGAGATCAGTTAAGCATATGCTGTCAGTGTGGCCGAGTACGATTGAAGGGTCTGTTTACCTGCTGTATGACGCTATCATTATGAGGCAACAACTCGATGACTGCACTCCTTGGGGTCCCGGTACTGAACATAATTTCTGGTGTATGTCAAAGTGTGTGTAAGCACAGCCGCTCAGTGAATAGATATATAAAACAAATTCTTGGACAATGCGTGAGAACAATTGAGCGTAACATTCAGATTCAATGCTTGCTAATGTTTAATGCTTGAATTTTCTCAGTAGGTTAAAAATTAGAATGAAGGGGAAGATCGCCATATTTTTGAACTGTTCTCTGAACCTTGCCTGGGTCACGGCGTAGATCCCAGTATTCGTGCAGCAACTCAGCATCTGGAGAATGAAGCCAATTTCTTGGAAGTGCGGAAGCAGAGGAAAAGTACTACTCAGGTCACGGATCCGCTTAACTAAAGTGTTCACAGTGAACACTGCCCACAACAGAATGAAATTGACAGAAATAGCAAAAAGTAAAATTATGGACTTTCTTCGGCTCTCCATCTCAGTGTCTCTGGGATTTTCCCCATTCATGTGAGCCCGGAGTCTCCTTCGGGCTCTGCTGCTCACTAAAATGTGTCTTACGGTGAAAATGTTGAGGAGCAGGATCAGTGCAAATGGGACACAGGGTGTGAGAATATAATGAACAACTTCAATTACAACCCATAGCATTAAATTAAGATCAGAGACAGACATACCACAAAACATTGGATAATTGCCAAATCTATACTTACTGTTATACATAAAATACCAGGTCGAGTTATTTAAACAGCTCAGCAACGTCACTGCTCCAAGGACCAAAGTCACTGTTTTCTCTCTGCAATATTTCGTTTTTAGCTTCTGGCGAGCAATAGCCACAAATCGATCGAACGTGAATGCCACAGTGAACCAAACGGAACAGTCAGTGACTGCATAAAGAAGGACAGCGTGAATGTTACACACATCTATATAATCCAGAAAAATGAAGTCTTCTGGATAAAGAACAGGTATATGTCTCCATATCAAGTCAAGGATCACCACCAGTAGATCTGTTGTTGCCATGGCCACGAGGTAGCGAGTCACAGACGTAGAGAGTCCACAGTTTCCACGGGACAGGATCACAATGGTCACTAAATTAACTGAGAGAAATAGCATGTTTAAAATGCAACGACATGAACGATGGTGAGAACGCCACAATCCAGCATTTATCCCTGTAACAACATTGTACATCATCTGCAAGTTACTGTGGAGCCTCCTCCAAGCAGACATTTCAAACCCTTTCCACCATTACCTCCAAAAAAGATGCTGAGGATAAAGGGAATCCAAACACCTGAACTCTACCCAATGAACCATGCAGTATCAAATCAAAATCAAACCAAAACCCAGGAAGCCCATTCCAAATGTCACGATCGGGGTCCGTACACCAAAGGGATTGCACCAGTGAAAGAAGGAACCTCATCAATACTTTGTCTGCTGCAGTTGGTGACAGATGATAAATGCTGCATAATCAGAGGAGATAAGTGAACTTGTGTACGTGTCTGACGCAACATAGTCAAGAGAGTGAGTCAATTAATAAGTGTGTGAAGAGTGTGTGTTGACTCTTGTGGACAGAAGTGAATGTGTATTTGTAACATGATGAGTATCTACGTGAGGGTTTCTGCGCAAGTGTGAGCATGCAGAAGCACAAGTTTGGGAGTGAGTGTATGAATGCAGGTGTATGACAGACAATGTGTATAAAAGTGAATTTCGGTGACTTGGTGAATATGTGTGTACGTGAGAGAGAGAAGGGTCAGTGAATGTGTGAATGTGTAATGGTGAGCGAGAGCGTGTGTCAGCGAAATTGTCCGTGAGAGAAACAGAGTCTCTGGAAGAGAGAGTATATGTGTCAATTGAATCCATTATGAGTGTGTGAGAGGGATAATCCGTGGATGCAAGATAGAGTGTGTGTGAGAATGAGTGTGTCAGAAAATGTACACGAGTGGCAGATTGAGTGCGTGCGAGTGTATGTCTTTGGGACGGAGTGCATGTGTGACAGTTTGTGTGAGCGAGAGTGAGTGAGTATGTGTGAGGCTGTGAGCGATTTAGTGCGTGTGAGAGAGAATGTAAGATAATAAGAGATTATGTGTAGGTGTTTGTGCGTGTGTCGACGGAGCGTCCTTGAGGGAGAGTGAGTATTTTGGGTGAGCGTATGACTGACTATGCAATTGTATATCTGAGTATGTGAAATGTCTGAAATACAATGTCCAAAGTTATCGAGCTTCATATATTAATCATTTTTGGTCTATAATAATAATAAAAGAAAGCACGAAACCAATGTAACAGATTTCACGTCGTCCATCTACACAATAACATGAATCTAGAAACCAATCACCGTGAAATAATTCCAATCATCTCCCCTAGTTACAGTTCAGAATTGTCGAATATGTGCTTACCATTCACCATGCGCACGAAAGGAGTGAACACGAAACAGTAGTTCATGCATAAGACACGATGGAACTATCCAGAACCCAGAAATTAGAAATTCGGCAGTGTGGAAATCGGCCATTTTGGCCCAACAACTCCACATTGACTGTCTGAAGAGTAATCCACCCAGACCCCATAGCTCGACCTCATCCTGACTAATGCACATAATCTTCGTATTCTTGAACACGATGGGTAATTTAACATGGCCACTTCATCTCACTTGCACAATGTTGGATCGTAGGAGGAACGGGAGCACCCAAAGGAAACTCACGTGGACACGGGGAGAATATGCAAACTCCCCACAAGTGCCTTGAATCGATCCCAAGCGCTCTGAGGAAGCATGGCTAAACACTGAGTACCGTACTGTCACAAGAAGGGTAACAATTCAGGAGAATAAGTAATGAGCGGAATACAATTTGGAGAATTGATATCAGAAGATATCACTTACGAGGGACACTGACAGCAGCAAGTATCGGAAAGTATATCCTCTCGATCTTCTTAAATATGCGTTGTATGATAGCTCTCTCGTCATGTACTGAAACTAGAATTGCTAAATTCATGATGCCTCTTCCGTTAACGGTTCAAATGTTTCATGCAGCCAGTACACGCTCGTGCGATGAAAGGAGAATCTTTAAATAAAGCAGAAAGAAGAGTTCCTCAGAGACATGTTTCTGTTTGTTTACTGAGCTGGCATCGAGTCACCATGAACACCTGTCACTGGGCAAATGATTCAAATTAACGTCTTTCAATCCAGATGTATTTTTCTTTTAATGAAGCTGAAATACTCTGATGGAAATGAATTCTGAAACCTGCAGGTGTATTACTCATTGGTTTAACAAACACACGAGTGTGGGAGGGCAGATGCACAACGAATTTTTTTAAGTGTACATTATTCTGAATTTTAACTCAGATAATGGAATCGGGAGAAAACGAACTATTTTTAAAGACCAAAGATTGTTAAAGATACATTTAATAAGTAAGTTACCTCACACTCATTGTAACTGTTGTCTGAATAGCTGCTGGTTCAAGGAATGGAGGCTCAATTGCAGAAGAGCTGACGCCAACGGTTGTGGTAGTTTTCTAAAATAATTCGAGCTTTGTGCAGCTGACTGGAATTAGTATCAGAAGCATATGCAATACAGAAAAAGGAGTCAATTAGTGCCCAACCCCTATCACGATCAAAGCCAACCAACAAATTATATGAATCGCACTGTCCTTTCCGAAGCCGTTGTGCTGCATGCCTTGCACTTGTCCATTAATACTTGTTAAAGATCTTAAGGATTTCTGCCTCTAACACTTGCAGGCAGTGCCTTTCAGTTCCTTACCACCATCTGGATGGATCAATTTTGCATTCCCTCACCTCTAAACATCCTCACCCTGAATATTAATCAATATCCCATGTTCACAGCCCTCCTTCGCGGTCGTCAATCTACCCATCCAAGGCCCTCGTTTCTTTACCATATCCGAATCATGCCCACACCACCCCCAGTCTCATCTGCTATGCAGTAAACAACATCAGTCTATACCATCTTATTTAATAACTAAGTATCTCCAAAGCAGGCAATATCCTGATAAATGTCTTCAGCAACATCCTCATAAATAGAGGGTGCATCACAGCTGCAGAAAATGAGGCTCCTGAGGAAGGCTTGTCTAATGGGTGGAAGTCTGTAACAGGAAAGAAGCAACGACTTTATTTTGTATTTTCTGTAAACGCCCCAATAACAGGAGAGGAATGGAATAACATATTCGACAGCAGATCTTTAAAAGTACAAATTTAGCAGAGCTGATGCTGCAGTTGTCTTCAACTCCCCCAATATTGTTTAGAACCACCCTCGTGCAGGTGGCCGGGGTGGAGTCGATTTGTCAAATGCGACAAGGCGGCATTGTTGATTCAGTACATAGATAGTCCGACTGCAGAGGAGGCCATCTTGGCTATCGTGCTCGGCAAGGAGCCACGACAGGTGTCAGATCTCTCAGTGGGCGAACATTTCAGTGACAGTGACTACAACTGCCTCATCTTTACCATTGCCATGGAAAGGGATAGGAGCAGACAGTAGACCAAGGTATTTAATTGCAGGAGGGTCATAATATTGTTATCATACAAGATCTGTGGAGGGTACATTGGGAACAGTTGCTCGACCAGAAAGATACAACTGAAATGTAGAGGCTGCTTAAGGAGAACATGTTGCGAGAGTGAGATATCTTTGTCCCACTGAGCCGGGCAAAGAATATTAAGTTGAGGAAACAATGGATGATAACAGCAGAGGAGGCTTTTCGTCAAAAGGAAGAAGGAAGCCTACTTCTATTTGAGGAAGCACGGATCTGACACAGCTCTAGCAGATTACAAGGTAGCTTGGAAAGAATTCAAAAATGGACTGAGGAGAAATGGAAGGGATAATGAAAAGTCTTGCTGGGAAAGTTTAGCTAAAAGCCAAAAGCATACGACACAAACATGAGGAATAAGACAATGATCAGTGATAGAGTAGACCAATCAGTGACAATGGAGGGAATGTTTGCCTGGAGTCTGAACAGGTAGCGGATGCTCAAAATGAGTGTTTTGCTTCAGTATTGAATAGAGAGAGAGGGAGACCTTGTTGTTATGAAGTTGAAGGTGTTACTTTAAGAGAGAAGGAAAGCTAGCAAGCATTTGTCATGTGGCTGACAATGGAAACATTTAACGTTAAGATGTAAACTTTACCCGTGACCTACAAACTTCAATTGTTTTCACAGCATTTCGAATTTCACCAATCAGTTTAAATAATGGCTCAATATGCAGAAACCCAATCGAATTGAATTTACTATTTTGACAATATCGAACCAAAGATACGATCCAATATTTGGGTTATATAAAATAGGTGTTGTTGGACAGTTCGCTAGAAAGAGCACTAGCTATCACTTGAAAGACTGCTATCAGCACACTCTCTGTCAAAGATAACTTTTTACATAATGAACATCAATGAAGCACATGATCAAAGCGACCTAGGAAGATATACGAACAGAGGAAGATAGACAGTGGAAATGACTGCCATTGTCTGGTTTTGAACATTGAATTTCGAAAACATTAATCGGGGTTTTAATGGCGCAGTGTGTTGTTACAGCTTGGGAAGTCGATAACAAATCTTTAAGAGAAAAGAGACCTATACTTGTAAATGGTTGTTGTTTAATTATCACTTTTAGTGTTAAAAATAAAATAGATGATTTCTGTTAAACCGTGGAATTTTCTGCAGTTCTCTGCCATTGATACTTTAGCAGATTATGAGGCGAAATGAGTTTTTCTGTTTATTGGTTAGGCCACTGTTGGAATATTGCATGCAATTCTGGTCTCCTTCCTATCCGAAAGATGTGTCACTTAAAAACGTTCACAAAAGTTTTACAAGGATGTTGCCATGGTTGGAGTTTTTGAGCTATAGGGAGAGGCTGAACAGGCTGGGGCTGTTATCCCTCGAGCATCGGAGGCTGAGAGGTGACCCTATAGTGGTTTACAAAATTATGAGGGACATGGATAGGGTAAATAGACAAACTCTTTTCCATGGGATCGGGTTGTCCAGAACTAAAGGGCATAGCTTAAGGTGAGAGAGGAAAGATATAAAAGAGATCAAATGGGCAAATTTTTCACGCAAAGGATGGCACGTGTATGGAATGAGCTGCCAGAGGATGTGGTGGAGGTTGGTGCAATTGCAACATTTAAGAAGTATTATGGTTGTGTTCATGAACGGGAAGGGTTTGGAGGGATATGGGCCCGGTGCTGGCATGTGGGACTAGATTGGAATGGGATATCTGGTCAACGTGGACAGCTTGGATAGAAGGTTCTGTTTCTATGCTGTACATCTCTATGACTATGACTCCTGTCAATCTCCCCAGCACTAAGAAAAAAAACTCAGTCTGTCCATTCTCTCTTCATAACTGAAACGCTTCAAACAGACAGAACCCAAGTCAATCTCTTCTGCACTGTTTTCAGTGCTGTCACCTACCTTATATAATGGGAAATTTCAAGCTCAACAAAATACACAAGCCATATGCGAATGTACGACTGTAATTAACGATGCAGAAAACCAAAAATCTTAGTTTTTTTTCCTCAAAAGAGTATCTGCTGCTCATTAGTGCAGTGCGTCATTCTCATGAGTCTGATGCTCTAATAATCTCTGATACATGCCAGTAAATCTGCTATTTGAGAATAGATCTCAGAAACTCGGCATGGAAATGGTTGGACTTGTTTGAAAGTCCCGAGAGGGGGACTGGGGCAAGCTTACCCAGGAACAGTGACCGCGGCAGTACACACTGAACAGTGTCAATGTGAGCGTTAAAATGCACATCGCATCAGTGAAATAGAAGAAGTGACGTAAAGGAGATTAATTATTGAGGAAGGAATATGTCCGAGAATGTGTCAGTTTGTAACAGAAAGATTTTAGGGGGCGGGTCTTTCAGTGACCAAAATCATCACCTCGAAAACTATTTTCATGTTAAAAAAAAGATTCCTTCCAGCGTTTGCTCAGCACATATTACTTTGAGTAAAAGGGGTAAAATTATTCCGTAATTCGGATTCGAACTGATTTTGCGACAGCCACAATTCAAAGCAGCATACCCGATACGACATGGGAAACCAAAATGTGAAAAATAATGTGGATAGTGTCAGGGGATATGCCAGGAACAACACCACATGCACTACAAGAACACTTGCCAACCAGTGACAGTGATGTGTGAACTCAGAATCTCCACAGCCTCTGGCGACATTAAATTAAAAGATTCATCCCACACCGAATTTGTCGAAGACTGAGATTGTTTGATTTCAACAAGACTTCAAAGGATGAGGGGGAAGTGCATAGTATTGAGGAAACGTTTTTCTCATAAATAATGTAATTTAATACCAATTACTTCACCAATTTCTTCACTCAACACTGCATATGATTATATATTCCAATTGCCAGACCCGGAGTCAGAGAAACTGCGATGTGCAGCCCCAAGATTACAATAGGAAATGTCGATGGAGGTGAGTGCACAGATGTGTATCTCAACTGATGCAATTGGTGAATGGGAAATCTTTCTCTGACAGTTTGCAGTTGCGTGAAAGACCAAGCCGAAGAGATACAACCTAACATGGAGCACCTTTTGGTGATATTGAGCAGGGAGCATTGGGAAAACAGGCTGTGAGCTCCTAAATCACCTGAAGCAGCTTCTACTGAAATTCAGCAGGCACCATTGGGACATCACTCTGGGAGCTTCAAACTCAACAGATGCTGCTTCTATTGCCATGGAGCAGGGAGCATTGGGACACCAGGCTTCGAAGAAAAGATACTCAGCTATTTTAATCAGAAGTGAAATATTTTTAGCATGACACATGCTTGTAGATTGAGAGAGCATCTATCCCATGAAAACATCTCAATAATGTGAAAAATCCTCCAACGATTCCACTCGTGGACGAGCATCTGCGCAGAGAGAAACTGAGGGAATGATTTTGCTCTGTGAGGTTCCTCATCTGGCTGACTCTGCGCTGGATTAACATACAGGAAGGGATTTTCAGCTCGTTTCATGCCTTTCAATTTCCTGAAAACTCACATTAAAATAATTTAAACCTCAGAAAATTATCGAAAACATACTATGCTGTGATTTGGCTTGAATTTAATTCGAGGTTGTGGAGAAAATGCGTGAAAGTGAAGCTTATGTTTCTCAGATCAGCTGTGATCCCATTGAATAGCTGAGCAGACATAGAGTGAATGGAATCATCATGAGGACAAATTTGTTTGCTTTACAAAACTCGCCTATTCGCAAAGAGGAAGGTCATTGGAATGAAGCAGGTAACTGTGATTGTCTTTACAGATTGTTCGACATGTGAACATGAATGTTATTGCTCATGTCTGCGTTATCATCACATCTCAGTACCATGCAAGGCTTCCCTTGCACACGGCCAGTAGATTAGATTACTTACAGTGTGGAAACAGGCCCTTCGGCCCAACAAGTCCACACCGACCCGCCAAAGCGCAACCAACTCATACCCAACCCATAACACCTGACCCGCACATCTTTGGACTGTGGGAGGAAACCGGAGCACCCGGAGGAAACCCACCCAGACACGGGGAGAACGTGCAAACTCCTCACAGTCAGTCGCCTGAGGCGGGAATTGAACCCGTGTCTCTGGCGCTGTGAGGCAGCAGTGCTAACTGCTATGCCACCGTGCCGCCCACTAATGTAGTGTAATGCAAAATGTGCCTGATTGCGGCATTGTCTGTTCGAGTGCAATGAAGGCTTTCATTACACTGACAAACAAATCTTCCTCATTTTTCTGAAGATTAAAGGACGTTTGAATTCCTGATCTGCAGGAACGAGAATCCCTAGTATCAGTTTCGTCAAGATCATCAGAGTCAAAGGCCCAGCATCATCAATGGAGGTGAAGCTGAAAGGATTCCACATGCTTCTCATTAGCATTTTTTCATTTCGCAGAGCCACCGATCCAATCACAGCAGTTTCTTCACCATCTCCACTCACGGTTAAACTGCTCCACAGAGAAACAAACTTTCAAACAGACCTTAGCCCCATCACTGACCCTGGAGCCTGCAACCTGGTACTGCGATTGGGAAAATCATGAAGGATAGGGAAAGCAAGATTACCTCACACTTAAAGCAAATAGCAAGACTCATTCCAGAGTTTGGGTGACAGGTTAATTTTAAGCACATAACAACATTACTCCACTGAAAATGCCACAAGCAAGAGCCATAAACCCGCCTAGCTCACTGAGCTACATACACTGAGCTGGCAGCTTTCTGAACCTTCTCCCAGGCCCTGCCCAGGAGTGGACATTCCAAGACATGTTTCTGCGGAACCAGCGCCTGAGAGGGTGAGGGTTGTCGTTTACAATGCGCGATCTGCTGTCCATTCCACGCTTAAAACTGAATTGTGATGGCTGACAGACCTTGTTGGGCATGACTGCTCTCTGGTGAGATACGGTGCAGAATGGCAGCTCTCTGTATTGTATCCATTCCCTACGCCATTCGCAGTGGTTCCCACAAATTGCTGTTGCCCCTTGTTCCTCCGCATTGCCTCGGTTATTTCAGAAACATGGAAGTCATTGCTCCACTGTACCACATTCTTGCGGTTTTCTGTCCACATGCTCTTATAACTTCAGATGTCGGAACTATTATTCGATCATTGGAGAAAACATGCAAATATCACGTTGAGTTGAGCCATTTCCTGTTGCAAAATGTTCCACGGGCTTCCAACTCTCTGGGTGAAAATAAATTCTCTTCATCTCCGGCAAAATAAATTCCACCTTCTTCTCGGTCTGTATGCGTCTTCCTAACTGTCTTTTCGCTGTATTCAGGGTTACTAATGCCCCTTCACGCCACATTAAAGCACTTCCTTTGTCTCTTTACTGCTGAATTGGCACTTCCCCGCTTTCACAATATGAAACATTTTAGGCGTGAATCCTTCCAACCCTCGTTCCCTTTGTTAACCGCCCTTCCCCCTCTCCATGCACTGAATCAGCGACCTTAACCGTTCACCTAGTTTCCGCCATTTCCAGCAGTTCGTCCATTGCTGTGTCTGTAATGGTATCACAAGTATCCATGTAATTTGTTCTAAAATGGTATGAGACTTTATGCCTCTACTACCCACGTCCAGACAATATTTTTAGATTACAGCAATTACTTAAGTGAAAGAAAAACAGCATTTACACCTCTTCAGAACGTCCCGCATCTTATAATCCTGCACCCTGTGCCCCATATTGATTCCGACACCAAGGTGAAAGATTAATTTCTGTCTTCCTTGTTGTTGGCCCTAATAGTTGTATACATCTCAGTCAGTTTTTCGCTATATATACAGCTCCAAAGAAACTACCCCAAGTCTTATGGTGGCAGTGTGGTTCCCTTCGGATGGAGAGAGATTAGATCCTACCCTCCCATATTCTGGGTAAAGTATCTGCCATTATCAAGCCCAACCAAACCCCGCTTTATACATGCAAAGCAGCACAGAGATTGTCCACAGTCGCGAATTCGCCTTAGCGCCCAGAACCTGTCTCCTGAAACAGACTGTGAGCGAAAGGGGAAGCGATTAAAGGAGCAATATCATTTAAAAACCCTGTGCATTTCAATTCATCTGAATCGGCGTGATCATGACAGAGACTGCAGAAACACACAACAGCTCAACGCTCGTGAGACATTCATGATGAAAAGATGGAACAGAAGCTGTTTCTGTTCTTAAATACTCAGAGATCTGTCACTCACAGGACCAACTCCCGCTTAATGCCCTCGCAGTGATTCTTGCCGAATGCGGCCATCCCACTAGAACAAGCAATTTTACCCCCATTCCCCTGGTTATATGGTGGTGGTGTGTGTGTGTGTGTGTGTGTGTGTGTGTGTGTGTGTGTGTGTGTGTGTGTGTGTGTGTGTGTGTGTGTGTGTGTGTGTGTGTGTGTGTGTGTGTAAAACAGTGTGTGTAACAATAGTTGCTAATTGTCTCTCTTCTTCACAATCAATCTTGCAGATTTGAACTATTAACAATGCTGCTGCATTCTATAATCCCGGCATAGAGCCGAAACATTATCAATAATTCAATTCATTGCTCCATGTGTAATTTAGATTCCCCTGAAATTTTTATTAAATTTCGAACTCTTTCACCGTTGGCATAGAATGTAAACGTTACTGCAATGTAACCAGTTGCCCAATTGGAGCATGGTATCTGCCAATAATATGAGTTCCTCGCCAATCATCAGTAGATGCTGCATTTAAGGTGGAAGGCAGATGGAGACCAGATATCATTCATAGAGACATAGAGATGTACAGCATGGAGACAGACCCTTCGGACCAACCCGTCCATGCCGACCTGATATCCCAACCCAACTAGTCGCACCTGCCAGCACCCGGCCCATATCCCTACAAACCCTTCCTATTCATATACCCATCCAAATGCATCTTGCATGTTGCAAACAGAATCACGGTCACACAGCAGGGAACTAGATCATACTGTCCAACCATCTGTGCTAAACAAAGCCTCAAACTAAAGTACTCTCATCTGTCTTCTACTGGATCATGTCCCTCCAAACCTTCCCATTCAGGCAATTATTCCAATGTCTTTAAAGGTAGTAGTTGCACCCACAAATGCCACTTCGTCGGGAAATTCATTCTCCACGTGAAGTGATCTCTGTTAAAAGTGTTCCTCGTGACTTTTTTAAAATCTGACTCTACTTACCTTGAAATTGTGTGAACCTAGTCTTCAAATCCCTCATTCTCGGGAAAGGAGTGTAGCAATTACACTTTTCTCAGCATCATTATTTTAGAAAATTATTAAAGGTCCCCTCTCAATCTCCTATACTGCAGTGAGTAGATGCCTTCTGAACTCTCTCATTGTTATAATTTCCTTCCTATAACAGGGCGATGGGAACTGAACACCTTTTCTTCCAGAATAGGCCTTTCAAAGTCCAGATTAGCGTGGTGCTGGAAAATCACAGCAGGTCATGCAGCATCCGAGGAGCAGGAAAATCGACGTTAAGGGCAAAAGCCCTTCATCAGGAATAGATGTGGGGTATGTGCATAGCCTCACCAACGTTCAGGCAACCCCAACATGACTTCCCAACTCCGACACTCAAAAGACTGAACCATGAGGCAAGCATAATGGGCGCCTCTTCTTCCTCCCCTGTGGGGCAAACTTCAACAATATTTCACTGGAACCCAGCATCCCTCTGTTCTACAGCATGACCCAAGGGCTTCCCATTAATTGTATAAACCTGACCTTGTTTGCTTTTCAGATTACAATGTTGGAAAGTTAAGTTTGTTAATTGACAAAGCGGCAGGAAAGAGAAAGAGATGCAATCAGAAAATATCATGCAAAATGGTTACAAATCAGTGCGGGTTCGTACTCTGTTTGTGGAGATAGACTGTATCCCAGGAAAACGTGAGGATTGCAAATACTGGCAAGTTAGATTTGTAAAATATGATGATGGAATTGGCACAGCATTTGACATTCCTGATGAAGGGCTAATGCCCGAGACATAGACTCTCCTCGCATGCTGACTGACCCACTGTGGTTTTCCAAGCCATATTTTTCCACACAGAACCGATTCTGTGTTTCCATGCCCGTTGGACCAACAACTTGACAGAGACTCACCGAAAAGTAAGCCACCAAGCCCCATTCTCATACCCTGTTTACCTAATTTTAACCTGACAAACGCCCCAAACCCAGACATTCCTGAACACAATAGGCAATTTAGCATGGCCAATTCTTCTAATCTGCCCATGTCTGGATTGTGTGAGGAAACCCACGCAGGCGCAGGGCGAATGTGCCAACTCCACAAAGACAATTGCCATAGGATGGAGTGGAAACCAGAGCCCTGACACTGCGAGGCCACAATAATATCCAGTGAGACACCATGCCAAATAAGCAAACAGCTTTATCCACTTCGGATCAAAACATGAACAAGAGCAGAATCGAGCATGATAATAAACAGAAATATTGTCATTTCTGACAGACAGTAACCGAATTGCAAATCTGTAGCTACACCTCCTGAGTTTCTCCGACGTGTGTTTTTCTATTACTCTTTACTTTTTGCTCCGTTACTGAATATTAACCAGCAGCTCTGTAATGTAGAGTCCTACTTTTTGGAGTTAAACCTTCCTCTGATTAATTCTCACGACCAGGTTCCTAACTCTGTCTTATAATGCTCACATATCCAGAGTTCCTGGGGAGTAGGAAACCGCTCTGTCTCCGGTCCCAGGCTTTCTGGGTGATCAGTGCTGACGAGGATGTGTCTGGATGATCAGACGGATTGCTGGTCTTCCAGCCAATGTAAGTGCATGGAGGAGGGCACTGTTTTGTTGCTCTGGAAAGGATGGCCTTCCATCCAATGTAGAGAATGGGGACGGGAATGGAGGACTGATCTGAAAGGGACTGTTCCTCCAACAAGTGGGATTGAATGAGGGTCGGGGCTGGACGACGAGCTGGAGTGGCAAGTCTACCAGCCAGTGTGTGTAAACGGGTTGGGTTTAAATTGCAATTAAGCAGCTGTAATGAGAACTTTCTTAGCCAACATGCCCCATACATTTCCAGTGTCAATTAGCGGCAGTTCCCAACCCGCCTCTCGAATTTTGCGTGTTCTCCCGTATCCTTTTTCATGTGCTTCAGATTTCTACTAAACAAAACAGTACCTTCACAGTTCGCTCATCCTGTGAAGTGAGTGGAAGCACAAAGGCACCGAAAGTTTGTGATTTCATATGGCTCTGTTGGACTATAACTTGTTGCCTTTCGACTGCTAACATTCTTCCTCAAATCCTGCCCACCATCCACATGGGTATGAGTCAGGAATGTCCAGGAATATTTCCCAGTTTTTAGATAAATGCAACTCCAAAACACGACAGAAACACAACTCCATCCAATACAAAGCAGACCCTGTAATCTGGTACATGAATCAAGATATTAACTAATGGAATCAGTCTGTTCGCTGTGAAGAAACAATGTACAGGGTTAGAGGAAGACGGCAGGTGAATTGCACTGAGTGAGGTTTTCATTCTGAGAGCCGGTGTAAACACAACAGTCAAATGGCTTCCTTATTTACTGCACCAATTCTGTGCTTCTACCTGAATCAGCCATCTTCAACATTCGCTAATTTCACCATTGGAGGACAGTGACAGTATTTTGAATGACCAGCAAGATGTATCCCAGCAACTTCTCCAGGATCCATCAATCGTATTTCACAACACCGTGGAGAAATAGTCTATTCATCAAAGCCTGAAAGTAAAGACCCACAGTCTTAATGAGAAAGAAAAAATAAAATGAGGAATATAACAGGTCGTTCATTATGAGAAAGAGATAAACTAACGCTCATTTTTGAGGGTGAGACACCTTCAGAATGAACACTTCCCAGTACTAAAGGAAGCTCCCTACACTGTTCACAGACATTACTTCGGCTATTCATTACACACTAACTTTTCCATTGTGCAACAACTTAATCAAGTCTAATCTGGATTGTCATTCAGCGTTGGTTGATATTTCACAGTCAAAACGTGTGGCCCTTGGAAAACAGAGCAGGTCAGCACAATCCATTCAATGTTTATGCCTGCAATGTCGACTATCCTGCTCCTCCAATGCTACCTGTCCTGCTGTGTTTTTCCAGCACCACACTTTTCCATTCTGATCTCCACCATCTGCAGTTCATTGACATAAGATTCATGTGCTACCTTTCCGTTTTGGCAGCATGAAACCTTCTCAGATTTAAGAGAACACCAGGATTCCTATAACCTGACATCTTTCTTTTACTGCTTCTCATTTCCCGAATGATCCTTTTTGTGATAACATACTTCCAAGGCAAGGTGCCAATAGCATTTAATTTTAGCGTTCAATACTAAAAAAAAATGATACATTGCAGAAATAGACGAAGGAGCCTCAGGCAGCAATTTCTAAATCCACGATCACTTCCATCCAGAAATGACATGTCAAGAGGAGCCACTGCATGAGAACATCACCCCTGCAATTCCCCTCCGAGCGACTCATCAACCTGACTTGAAAACATATCGCAGTTCTTTCCATGTTGCTTGTTTGAAATCCTGCAATTCCCTCTCTCAGAGCATTGTGGTTCCAATACAGCTCATAGCCTGCAGCGGTTTACCAAGGCAGCGCATCACCCCCTTCTCACGGTAACAAGGGATATGTATTAAATTCTGAGCAGCCAGCGAGAACTAGATCCCATAAGTGAATACATAAAAATGTTTTTGGTGACATAATAAAATGACAGCGTTAACACAGTGAAAGTGTAATCTGACTCTCACGATATTAGAATGACCAAGTGCTGTTCAGTGCTTCAATCTTTCTATTTTCAGTTTCTTTTAAAGACAAAGCTGAACATTTAGTTAACCCCATTCGCGCATTCACTTGGTCCGTTCGAATTAGAAGTCCAGATGCTTCCTTTTCCTTTTACTGGTCCATTCTGTAGCTTCCAGCATAGGTTCCACATTGATTGTTCAAATCCCTGCTCAGAGAGAGTCAGAGACCCTGAGGGTTCCGTTTAAGACTGTTTCACTTCTACCTTCAGAGGGCCAAATGCGCTATCACCGTACGGGGTGTACTGGTGGGAGATGAAAGTACTGCTTTTTGTGTTAATTAGCTTGTTAACGTGGAAAGCTGTGTTCCCTGTGTTGTTCGTGAGTTCTCTCCTGGAGAAGAGTCACATCATTGCTTCCACCCTGCTGCAGACCTGTTGATGGAATTTCTGTCGGGACTCAGATATAGCATTTATTCACAAACAAAACCAGAATATGCTGCTAAAGATGAACAGGTCTAGTAGTATCTCTGAAGTGAAATCAGAGTTAACATTTCGGGTCTGCTGACCCTTTCTGAGTACCGTCAGTCATTTTCACATTGGGAAGTGAATGGTGCCAAACCGTGTTCAACATTAACTGTTGTTGCGGCTGACTGTAAAGCCAACTGGACTGAAGGTTGTGTGCTGTGTCTATGGGACATCTGTGAACCATGGAAGAGAACGGGTGGACACATCCCTTCTACGCCTCAGTGTGAATATCACCCTCCATCTTGGAGATCAGATACACAGGAAACAGTGCGCATGCACCAGATCACAATTGGCCCAAAGTAAGGGGCGGGACTGGAGTTTATTTTCCAAACAATGGGAATGGAGGATCTGGGCTCTAAGTTAAAACATGATCAAAATTCCGCCAGAGATAGAACGCAAGTGCAGTTCTACGATGATGGATGTCTCTGAGTGAATGCGGTATCTGCAGGAGTCGGTAAAGAGACAGACACCGATGTCGGAATTAAATTGATGTCAGTGAGATCTGGGCGGTTTTTAAAGCCCGTGTTTACAAACATAGATGAAAATTATAACTTCCGCTTTTGCCTCAGGCCGCGTGTGGACGAGATCGACACTGCCATCTTTACTGCGCGGCAATGCCCCGGTGGTTTATAGGAGAATGGTCATTGTTTTATGTCAGGCTTGGAGTGTGGAGTGCGGGGAATGGGGTAGGGACAAGGGGGCAGAAGGCTAGGGTTACTGCTAAATATCAAATAGTGATCAAGCATGTTTCATGGGGTAATGTGTGAGAGGAAGCATGCACTGTATTCCTTTGTCACAACAAAAGAATCGCGAGAAATATTAGACTCTTCTGTCAGTCATGGATATGTTTTTCTCCAATCACCTTCCAGAGATGGGAAGGATTTGCAGATTCAAAACAGACATCGTGCAGTCACTTCTTTCACCCGGGTATCGATATCATTGCCCTCATGACTGGAAGGACAATGTTTTATCTCCTCAATCAGTCGGAAAGTATTTCAGGTACTGGTTCAGCTCTACGTGTTGTGAGATATTTATAATCTTGGTTTCGCCACTTTGGATAATGTGTTCCGTTCTATTTTCCTATCTGGGAACTCCCCCAGAAACTAACATAACAAAGTAAATATTACCCCCTGCTGTGAAAGGACAACCTGTATTGGAATGAAATGGAGCACGGAGCAGATTTACACAAATGGTAATGTAGTCCTGGAGACAAGCGATGGGAGGAAGTTAAACAAGTACATAAAAGAGGCATTATGGCACAGAAGGAGGCCACTCGGCCCATAAAGTGAAGGTCGCTCTCCGTAGCTCAATGCCACATTCTCATGCAACGTCTGTGCCCCAAACACTGCAACTTTTTCCCCGCAGGTCCGATATAATTGCATTTGTCAATCAGTCATTACCTCTACTTGCACCGCACCAAATATGTAGTATGTTTTGCATATTTCCAGACAAAAGTCAACGGAAACATTTTTTCTTCCATTTTTTCAAAGTCATAATTCTGATCTTTATCCTTTTGCAATCGCCCACCGGATACAGTTCTTTACTTTTCCTATCTACTCTATCTAGATCTATTGTCATTTGGCACAGATCCATCAAAAACCGATTCACCTTGGCATCTTCTAATCCGTAAATCTGATCTTAATCCTTGTGCTGTAACTTATTGCCTAAAATAGCTTTTGTCTTATTTCCTGCTATATCTGGATGTGTCATGCTTTTGCACATATTAATAAAAAATGCTTTCTAATTGTATTCTTCAAAGAAAATAGCATTTTCTTCCCAAAATCAACCCAGGGACTACATTTTAGTTGTCAACGAACCACTCCAGAAAATCTGTACTCCATACTCTTAAAGGCCCTCATCCCCTTCCAGAGCAGGACTGCGGTAACCACACTTGGACACAGTGATTGACTACGACCGAACCAAACCTTTATCAAGGGGTAACGTCTTTTCCATAAGTGTGTTCTAATTGACTTTATTAATGAATCATATGTTTCAATAAATGTACTCTATGTCATCTCTCAATTCCTTCATAACATTTCGACAAGGCAAATGAAATGATGCTTTAAATATTTTGAAATAAGTCAGATGTATCTGTCATTATGGAATGTGGCTACAGTGTGACCAAGACTGAGAATTTCACATGCACGGGATTACACTATTTATACAAGAAGGATATAAATGTCAACACACTGAAGTTATATTTTGCAAAAAGCGATGGGATCAGCATTATTGTGATGACAATCAACTTACACATTGCACCTCTCTGCCCATTGCCCTCATCCCTGTATATTGATTTTCACAGATATTGTTAATGTATGAAACCTTCAGAAAATAGTAGAATACAGAGGCGAAAATTCTGAGCACCGTCTATGTTTCACAAAGTACAAGGGCTAAAGCCCTTGTTCTGACTCCCTGGAGAACACAGGACAAAAGGTGTACATCTCAGCATCTTTTTAAAATGGTTTGAGAGTTTCTGCCACTACGTCGTTTCCATGTGTGACGTCTAGATTCCTTCTATACTCTGGGTTAAATAACAACTTTAATCAACAATTTTCTAATATTCCAACGAACTACATTAAATATTTGCCGCTGGTAACTGAGCTCTCCAACAGGAACAAGACGTTCTCTCCCTGTCTACCCATCCCCTGATAATATATGCAATCCAATCAAATCTCCTCTCAGCATCTTCAGTTCTCATGTTTCCTCATAATTTCATTTTCACTTCCACGAGGTAACGAAAGTCCAGTGTACTCTCTCCAGTCCAATTCCATCCTTCCATGTGATGGGGTGACCAGTACTGACAACAGTATACAAGCTATGACTGAAGTAATTATTTATGAATATCCAGCGTAAACTTCCCGTTCGTATTTGTGCACTTTGACTGATAGAGATTGATGTCATTTGCTGTCTTAACGAGATTATTGATGAGTCCAGCAACCTAAATGGATAGGCCGACACTGAGTATGGTCTCATTTATTGTGCATTCCTCTCTATCTTTGATGACCCAAAAGACCTTGAATTATATCTTTGTGGGTTGTTGGTTGCATTCACCTGGAACCCATAGTTTCTATTTTTTTAAAAATTCTGTCTTTTAATATCCTGTCAAATCGAAGTAAGATGCATCAGTTTTTATGTTACAGCCTCAAACCGATGTAGTCAGATTATTTCCACACGATCATTCTTAAACAAATGCAGGCCGACAGCCCTGTAGTCGCCGGGAAATTCTCAATGACTGTTTCTCCTCTATCCCAGAGTTGTAGCCTCGAATTAATTAGTCGTCGGTTTCTCTAAATTTTGAACGCTGCAGTGTTAACCGTTCTCTACTCCTTCAGTACCATCCATGTATCCAGTTTGAACTGAATGATGGTGATCAGTGTAAGGCAGTGGATTTTGCGAGGTTACTTTCAACAATCCACTTTTTTGCGTCAGTCAATTTCAAAGAGGTGAATCTCCTTTATAATTCTCCTATTCATAATTCATAATTCCCAAAATTTCACACTACACCGTTTGGAACAGCTCTCTGTTTTGTGGCAGATCGACAGAGGCCGAAATTATCTTGTGATTTAGTCAAGAGTCAGTTTAGTTGGGTTTGATGGAGGGTTTCTATCCGCAGGGGTAAGTGTGTTATCTCATGATATCATGCCCAATCTGTCTCATTAATTACCTTTTCTACCCGTTTGGTCTTCCTCACACCTGACATAACCCTATTACTTTCCCATTCGTACTAAAACTGCCCATTGCCTGAATTACTGGGAATGGACTGGTCTCTCTGTTACTGCAGTTGCTGGAGATCAGAGTCTAGATTAGAACGGTGCTGGAAAAGCACAGCATGTAAAGCAGCATCGGAGGAGGAGCATCCCTTCCTGATAAAGGCCTTTCGCCCGAATCGTCGATTTTCATGCTTGTCGGACGGTGCCTGATCTGCTGGGCTTTTCGATCACCACTAAATCTTCTCGTTGTTACAGGTCCCAACTTTCAAATCATCTTTACACTGTTGTATTCTTAATCCAAATTGCCCTGAGCAAGGAAGATAGGGTAAAACGAGCTCAACTTTGTAGACATGTCCGTGATATTCTGGTGAATGGCGTGATGCAAGAGCAGTATATTACCTTTGTTCAGGTTTGGCAGGAGAGGCGTTGACACCAGTCCCTGTCAGCTTGGATCAGTGAGGTTCCAGCCTTCTAGGTAAATACCCAGCCGTGACGTTCCCCACTCCACCAGCGTAAGTGACACCATCTGCACGTTGTAACTTCGCACTCACTCTGTCTTTGTTATTGCATAAACCTCCCCATTATGCTTCCCCTCTCCCACTATGGTTGCAGCACCGTTCTCTCGGTCTCTCTATAAACTGTTCTCTGCCACTCCCCACAACTCTGCTTCATGTCCCTGCTGGCCACTCATCATTCAAGACACGTCGCCACCATTCCACCAGCTTTACCAGCACCAAACGCTGTGCTAACCACTGCCATCGCCTTTGTTACCTCTTGGTACTCCTTTTATTCCAGAAGCGACGATCCCACAATAGGGAAGAAATTGCCAAGATAGATAGAGGTCTCCCCAACATAGAGGTCTTCACCCTTAACAGGGAAAGGAACCCGACCCTGACAAGCACAAGAGGCTGTCTGACTTGTCCAAGCTCCGGACTGGTATCTGAGACTCCCCTTGACTCACTGTGCTGGACACCTTAACTGTCTGTGAACAATGATATCAAACTTCCTGGTTTTGTGTCTATATTAAAAAGCAAACAAGTACTGTAGCATGTGAACTTGGAAGCTTTGGTTCAGGGGCAACACTGCTAAAGGCAGTGTCCGGCAGATCAATGATTCTGTGAGCCTGCAGTTCAGATCAAAGTGATGGTATACAAATATCCAATGAGCAGCCCAGAGGTTCAGTCGATGAGTTGGGTGTTTGTCCCGGAACACAGTGTCATTGCAGCAGCATTGCAATAAGAGTTGTCAGTGCACTCTGAGAATCAGCATTGACGGGCAGAAACTTTATGTCAGTCGATCGGAGATATATGTGATGTGTAGTGAGGCTGGCATATAACAGATGCCAGCATTGATGGGCGTGGAGTGCGTGCACCTTCTGTCTGTGCAGTGTACCCCGAGACGTTGATGTCCAAAATATAAGTCTGCAGGATGGAGGGGAAAAAAGTGAGGTCTGCAGATGCTGGAGATCAGAGCTGAAAATGTGTTGCTGGTTAAAGCATAGCAGGTTAGGTAGCATCCAAGGAACAGGAAATTCTACGTTTCAGGCCAGAGCCCAGGAAGGGCTCTGGCCCGAAAAGTCGAATTTCCTGTTCCTTGGATGCTGCCTAACCTGCTCTGCCCACACCTCCACACTCACTTCCCTCCAAGGCCCCAAGGGATCCTTCCATATCCGCCACAAGTTCACCTGTACCTCCACACACATCATCTATTGCATCCGCTGCACCCGATGTGGCCTCCTCTATATTGGTGAGACAGGCCGCTTACTTGCGGAACGCTTCAGAGAACACCTCTGGGCCGCCCGAACCAACCAACCCAATCACCCCGTGGCTCAACACTTTAACTCCCCCTCCCACTCCACCGAGGACATGCAGGTCCTTGGACTCCTCCACCGGCAGAACACAACTACACGACGGCTGGAGGAGGAGCGCCTCATCTTCCGCCTGGGAACCCTCCAACCACAAGGTATGAATTCAGATTTCTCCAGCTTCCTCATTTCCCTCCCCCCACCTTGTCTCAGTCGGTTCCCTCAACTCAGCACCGCCCTCCTAACCTGCAATCCTCTTCCTGACCTCTCCGCCCCCACTCCACTCCGGCCTATCACCCTCACCTTGACCTCCTTCCACCTATCCCACCTCCATCGCCCCTCCCCCTAGTCCCTCCTCCCTACCTTTTATCTCAGCCGGCTTGGCTCTCTCTCTCTTATTCCTGATGAAGGGCTTATGCTCGAAACGTCGAATTCTCTATTCCTGAGATGCTGCCTAACCTGCTGTGCTTTGACCAGCAACACATTTGCAGCTGCTCTGCTTTAACCAGCAACACATTTTCAGTGCAGGATGGAGGGCCGAGGTGGAGTTTCCACCTCTGAGACGTTTATTTCAGATACTCCATATTAAGTTTCCCCACAGTGAGAGCTAGGAGACAAAGTTGCAAATTGATAAGAGAGCTGCAATAATTTGTCTGTTGATCATCGCAATTCTTCAATTAGCATCTCGCCACTCCCTAACAAAAGGTTTGATTCTAAGAATAGAAACTCTCAGGAAAAGCCCCTTCAGCTCAGCCAGCGTGCACTGACAAATGATATCGTTCGAAAGTTAAAAGGAAAGGATTTGCTTCTGCATTTTCTATGTCACTCCATTTCGCGTCTACTCATCTCTGTGTCAAGATATCTCTTAGTCATTGTTACTTTATCCTGTTCTCCTCTACCAATGCATTCCGTGCCTTTTCACATTTTGTCTGGGAAAGAAAAAGGAAAGGTTTGCCTGTCAAATTTCCATCAAACTTTGCCCCTTTTATCTAAAACCTCTGGCCGCAACTAACTGGTATTTCATGTTGGGATAAAGCCTCAAACTACTTTTTTATATGTGCCTTTGATGAATTTGTACATGTCGATCAGGAAACCTCCCAGGCACTGATGACAAAGTAAAAACAAACCAAGCGTCTCCAATTTCTCCTTCAAGATGGTTTTGACAGAGTGACCCGTTTTACTTTCGGGAACACGCTTCCATTGAGCCACTTCAACCTGCCCTCACAATATCTGCGTCTGCTCTGATTCTGATTTAACTTCTCATTATTGTCTGCTCTTCAACTATATGAAATCTCTTCTCACTTAATAATAGTGTTCTGGTTCATTCTTAAACACTAACTCTTAGTATAGCTTTGTCCTTTGTAATATTTATGTTTGAATCAAACGAATTGAGATCGCTATTCCCTAAACACTGCCCTTATCCTGCATTGGCAATGTGTGTGGCAGGGGCTCTCTAGGGGCTGCCATAGTACATACACCTGATGTGGAGTGTCAAAATGTTTGAATGCTGTTGGAGTTGTACTCATTCAGGCAGATGGAAATCGTTCCTTAACATTCCTGACTTGCACCTCGGAGATACTGGACAAGCTTTGGTCAGTCAGGAGAAAAGTTACTTACTGCAGGATTCCTCACATCTGATCTGATGTTCTCAACCCAGCAGCTGCATTGTTTGGATAAACCAGAAAATGTTCGTGACAATTGATTGAGCATTGATAGTCTTTCGATGTTGAGTAGTAATGGTGACATGATTTATGATAGTCATTGTCTGACATAAGTGTAGCAAGATTGGTTCTTGCCACTTCCCGGCACTAGGCAAAGGTGACGACTGCAGCTGCTGGAAACCAGAGTTTAGATCAGACTGGTGCTGGAAAAGCACAGGAGGTCAGCATCAGAGGAGTAGGACGATCGCCGTTTCGGTCATAAGCCCTTCATCAGGAATGTTCCTGATGAAGGGGTTTTGCCCTTAATGTCGATTTTCCAACTCCTCGAATGCAGAGTGACCTGCTGCGCATTTCCAGCATCGCTCCGATCTGAATTTCCCAGCCTAAGTCCGACTGTTGTCCAAATGTTGCTGCATTTGGACTGACCTCTCGTCTGAGGAGTTGAGAATTGTAAACTCTTGTGCAAGACTCATTTCATCTGACCGTATCAAGGAATTAGCTAGCAGGCAGTTGTTTTAACAAAGTATCTGCTACGTTTGTTCGTCCAGAAAGCAGTGGGTTATGAGGTGCTCTCTAATCAGTCTTCGTGCAGTGAATATTGTAGATGGTACATATTGCGACTGCTGAACATCAGTGGTGGAGGGGATGGAGGATCAAAGAAATGATAGCCATTTAATGCGCTTTTTTCCCCCTGGATTATTCCTGGGATGTAATCCACCATAGGCTTGTGGGTGTTAGGAGATGAGCTAAGCACTGCAGAATTCTCTGACATCCTCTTGAAGACATTTTTATTCACCTGGCTAGTCCATGGTATTTCTTATCAATGATAGCACCCAGGATCCTGATGAACACCGTATTGATGACGTAGTGATGGGAATGGTAATGACAATCAAAGATGGGTGGCTTGATTTTTTATCTTTTTTGTCTAATACTTGCATATTACTTGCTATATGTCAAACTAAACTTGATGTTTTCCAGGTCTTGTTGCATTGAACGTGGACTGTTTAGAAATGACATGATCAATGAGCATTCACACCCTGACTTCATGATGGAGAAAAGGTCATTGAAGCAGCTGGAGTCTCGGGCACCCGTTTCCTGAGGAATGGCTGCAGAGCTGTCCTGGAGTTCGAATTACGGACACTGACAATAACCAGATGTTTTGGCAGTCGTGCTCCTAAACAGAAGAGTGTATTTTAATGATTCTGGTGAACTTTAAATTTATTCAGTCTCCTAATTTCACACACTGTTTAATGGTGCCTTGATGTTAAGATAAATTGCTTTCGCTGCTCCTTTGGAATTCCATTCTTTTGAAATAAGCTTCCAATGGGGTAAGGAGATGAGTGAGCTTGACGGGACACTAACTGATCTCATCTGAGCAGATTGTTGCTGCTTGATCACATGATTACTGAACTTTCCTTTGCATTTACAAGGTACACTGGACAAAGACGTGTCAGTGACTGGTTGCAATGTCAGTGCCCTGCGTTTTGTGTACAGAACATATTTGGACCATTTATAACTTTGATGGTAGAGGGCAGTGTTGTTGCTAGAATGGAACAGGATGGCAACAGATGTGGTAACCTCTGAAGTAAAATCACAGTACTCAGTGTTTCCAGCCATTTCTTGACATTGTGTGGTGTGAATTGCATTGTCTGAAGATTGGGGTCTGTGATGCTGGGGCACACTGAACGAGGTCAACATGGATCATATTCTCAGCACTTCTGGCTGAAGATTGTTGCGAATGTATCTGCTTCGTTGTTACTTTCAGATGTGCTGCACGTCATGAAAACTGGGGATTTAATTGTTGGAGAGCAGCTCCTCCTCCAATGGTCTCTTCCACTTTCTGGTAGCTTTTATGAAGGGATGTGGCAGGACAGGAGAGACAGATCACAACCAATTATTTGTGGGATCACTGAGTTGTCCAGCACTTGCTGCTTATGCTGTTTTACTTGCAAGTCAATCTGTTTTGTAGATGAAGACAACAAGAGCTTCTCCAGGTGGTCCCCTCATATCTTGGTCTCTCTAATGCTGCTCCCACCATGTCCTTCCAAAACCTTTATCGACTGAGCTGAATCCCCGGCTTAATGGTTACTGCAGAGTGACAGATATCGCGGGCCATGAGGTTGCATCTCTACTGGTTGTGCCGATATTATTCCACTGCTGCCGATGGCCCACTGCAGCTCATGGATGCCTGCCTTTTCGTTGCTCGACATATTCAAAGTCTGACCCATTCAGCACACAGGGGGCAACATAACATAGTGAAGGGGCGGCAAATTGTGAAAATGTTTTTTTCCCCTACACATGGACGTCACCGTAAACATTTTAATCGACATATGAAATGCGAAGCTGTGTCTGCAGTATTTGGATTAGTGAGGAATTGGTCAATTATGCAGCAGAGCAGTCTGTCAGCCACAGGATTCAGCATCAATGCAAAACTCTATATTGATTGCATACGAAGTCGCTGCACCCCCTCTGCAACTGTCTGACTCTGTCCTGTCGGCGGTACAGAACTGAACAGAGCGAATGATGATCTTCCCTAAGACAAAGTCCTGTTCACTGAATCCTGTCTTAGAATGTTGGACTGTTGCGTGATTTGTGGGAAATATATAACAGGTCACTTTACATCTTGTACAATGAAGAGTTAATATCACTTTATTTATTACATGTTTCAAAATAGACCACACATTATTGTTTTTCATTTAAAAATTAATGAAGTGAACAATAATTAAATTTCCAGATTACAAAGCTAATTATTACACAATTCATTGACTGTAATTAAAAGCTGATTTATGTTCAGGTCAGTGAACACACCATCTTCTAGTCAGCAAATGTGTGGAAAATAAGTCTTAAAAAACCTGACTTCAGACATGAGCAAATGGGCATCACCACTACCTCTAGAACGCTGACTATCTCTAAGGTCTGTCCAGAGAGCTTCGAAACTGGAGCTGGACAGTTACTGACACAATCCCTCACAACGGACATTTCGATACATACCGGAACAGCAGTGAATTGTTTGGCCCAAACTGGCCAATGCACAAGTACAGGGCTTTGTGCTGGTCCAAGCACATTTCAACATTAGTATTAAACACTTGAAAACAAGAATGTCCTGCAAGTTTACCTCGTCTGGTGTACCACCAAAACTGTGTAACTCTGAACCTTAGTCGCGATTCCGAATGAATATATCATAAAGATGAATGATTCCTAAAGCGCATAGCGACTTACATTGAATCCCTCATGAACCATGTTCAGTGTGTATCAGTTCAACAAGTTCAGCACCAAAAAAGAATTGTGCAGCTGCCGTACCTAAGAACAAGTTATAAAGAAGTGCCAGGATTTTCTAAATATACAATCATTTCCTTTTACTAATATTGTGTGCGAATATTTACGGCAATATTTTTCATGGCAACAACATCTCTATGTATCGAAACATTCTAGTCAGATATGAGTACATTTTCAATTGTTTCTGTCTATCCTAGTTCAGTAATGTGGTTACTGCATTGCAGTATTTGTGTGCTGCCAGCTATGTAGCAGACACCACTGAAAGACTGACTGATCGTTTCAAAGAGCATATCCCTCCAGATGTTCACAACAAAGAAGGTATTGCCTGGACTCAACCAGCCTGCGCTCAAAAAACATATCCAAACTCAATGTCCAGCAATGGACATGTTTGGACAATATTTTTCCTTTTAATTTATTTCTGGTAAGTGATTGGGCCAGTATTTATTTACCATCCCTTGCTGCACTTGAGAAGGTGGAGATTGAACCACTCCATTCCAAGTGCTCTAGGTGGACTTCCAATACCATTAGGGAGGGTACTTGAACCAGTGACTCTGAAGGAGCAGTAATGCATTTACAAATCAAGATTGTGTGTGGCTTAGAAAGAAATGTGAACATAATGGCTGTCTCATACATCTGCTGCTCTTGTGCGTTTTTCTGTTCGTGATTCCTGAGGCAGCAGTTTTGTAAAGAGATTTGGTAAATTTCTGAAGAGTACCGTACAGATGGCAGGCATCGCTGCTCCTGAGTGTCAGTGGATGAGAGATGAAGTTGCATTCAGCCAGACAAATGGATGGTATTGGTGCTGGAAAGGCACAGCAGGTCAGGCAGCGTCCGAGGAGCAGGGCATTTGACCTATTGGGCACAAGTCTTTCAGCAGGAATAATTATGAATGGCTCAAGCACGAAACTTCGATTCTCCTGCTCCTCGGATGTTGCCTGACATGCTGTGCTTTTCCAGCACCACACGCTCGATTCTTATCTCCAGCATATGCAGTCCTCTCTTTCTTCATGGTACTTAATCGCAAAAAACATTCAAGTTGCGTCTTATAGAGGATGGGAAGGCTTTCGGAAATCATGAAGCAAGTTACTTCTGCAGGATTCCGACCCTATGACATATTCTTGAATGAAATGAATTTATATCGATCGAAAGATGTGTTTCTGGTAAAACACAGCAGGTTAGACAGCTTTCGAGGTAGAGGGGAGTTGACAATTCGTGCAGAGGCCCTTCACAGGATAGTTAATGAATTTGTATGGTCACTCCAGTTCGGTTTAATATTAATTTCCAAGACATTGTTCGTTGTGAGTTAAATGCTGACAATGGCATTAGATGTTAGAGGATGATATTTCATTTCTGTATTGTTAGAATTGATAGTTTTCTGGCATGTGTATAATGTAAATGTTACCTGCCACTTACCAGCTTTTTGCCACAAACGTACATGCCATCATATTTTGCAGATCTTAGCATCGCAAATAATGTTGATCAAGGTGCTGTCATTGACAAACATACCCAGTTGTGACTTTTCGGCAGAGCGATGTTCATTTCAGAGGCAACTGAGAATTATTGATCCGAGGACCGAGAACACTTTTCTAACTCACAGATTATATCTTTCCCTCTGAGCTCAGAAGTCTTCTTCAAGTTCCACCTCCTACAGTGGTTTGTTACAGCAAATGGCAACAGTTTGATATTAAAATATCTACCCAAGGAACTGAGTGAGGACTTGGTTAGCTCATTTGGTGGAACGGCTAGTCTGTAATGCAGATTAATACCAATGGTCTGGGTTTAAATCTTGCACTGTCTGAAGTGAGTATAATGGATGTCATATTAAACCTCTCCCTTGCTTGAGGCATGATGACGTTTTAATAATACTACCACCTGTCGTCTCCGTTAAACGAGGAACAACCTGATCATCCCAATCTGACCTACAAGTTAATCCGGGACACCTACCCCCATCCGGGGAAATCCTGCAAACCTGTTGTGGAGATGATATGGCTGCTTTCAACCAACTCCAATCATATTCTTTGTTCCAGGCTTGACTTCAAACAGGGCAGAGGATGCCCTGATCCCCATTGTTCCAGATTTGACATTAGTCCTTGATTCCACACTTGATCAAATGCAGTTGTGATAATGCTAATTGCAGTCACTCTCACCACATTTATAGGGTTAACCTGTGTGTTTTCATTTTGTCTATGTTTCAACCAAGGCTTCAATAATGTCAAGGGATGAGTGCATCTGGCAATCACTAACTTAGCTTCAGTGAACAGGTTGCTGCTGAAGAAATGCTGCTTGATACCACCGTATATCGCAGCTTTCAAAACTTTATTAATCATCACGATTCGAGCAATGGGGCAGTCATTGATTGCCTGATGTTTGTGTGTGTACAGGACACATCTGCAGTTTTCCACATTGTCAGGTAGGTGCTAGTGCTGCTTTCCAGCAGGAATAGCTTGAATGGAATATTATTTGAGCCGACAAGCTTTGCCTAATCAAGTCCCTTCAGTCGTTGCAGATACCACACAAAATGAATTGTTGTAGCTACGACTGCCATCTAAAGTAGATCATCGCATTGATACTTTGTTTGAACATTGCCATGAATATCTCAGCCTCATCATTTGTATTGTTGGTTCTGCCATCATGAAGCGAATTAACAGTTGTGGATTCTCCTCCTCTCCTGTGTTGTTAATTGGCCACCATCATTCACACTGACTGCATATGACAGGATTGCAGAGATTACGTCTGATTCATTGGGGAGCTCTGTCGATTACTTGCAACTTTTGCTATTTGCTTGAAAAGTGTCCTGGTTGGTCAATTCACCTCATTTTGAGGCCTACCTGGTGCTTCGCTTGGCAGGCACTCCTGTGTTCTCTGCTGGACAAAAATTTATCCTCTGGCTTGATGATCTGGTAACGTCGAGCATATGATAGGCAGTGAGGGTGTATCTTGTGCCGGGGTACAATTCTGCTGCTTTTGGAAAGAGCCGAATCACTTCACACTGACCAGTGCGAAGTTACTCGATCTAGCAAAATCTGTCCCGTTTATAGAAGTGTCTCATGCAGAGAGAAATTATTCACAAATAATAGTGCAACTTTGTCTCTGGAAATAATGTGTGCAGTAGACACTGTTACCAAAATGGTAATCGATCAGTATGTCTGGATTCTGTCGATTGATGACGATGAGTTGAAGTATGTTTCCACAGCTGAGTCATCCCCTCCCCAAACGGTGCAGACCCAGTCCAGCACCTGTGTCCTTTTGGACCCGATCATTTCGATCAGTAATACTGCTGCTAAACCCCTCCTGGTGGTTCTTTTGAAATGGCCCATCTGGTATGCAACCTCCAGCTTTGCCACATTCTCAGAGCTTCCTCCATTCGGTCTCCTTGCAGCAACATTGATCAAACAGCTGAGGTAATGGAGTCAACAGAGAGTTTCCGTGTCAAAGTTTGATCTGACACCATAAGGCTGAGGGAGAGGAGTCAGCGGGCTGTGATGAGGAGGTAGAGCTTGCAGATAAATATTGATAGGCCTGAAGAATGGGAGAGAACCTGGCAAACGGAGGTTAATTTTGAAAAGGAGTTCGTAGTGGCTGGAAAAATAAAAGGGCAGCTTTCTATTTACATGGGAAGCAGATTCAAATGAGTCAATGATTATGGACCAGGGTGTCTTTTCTGCACGTACATATAAGTAAGCAAATAAAATTCTGGCATTTATTGCAGAGGAAATGGATGATGAAAGTAAATAAGTGTGGGTACAATGACATAGGTTACCACACTTGGGAAGTTGTGTCCAGTTTTCATTTGCTTGCATTAGGACGAACGTTGGGGCACTAACGGCAGATCAGATGAGGTTAACCACGTTTAATTCTAACATGACGGTCTGTTGTACGAAGAGCAGTTGAATAGCATGGGATTCCTCTGGGTGGAATTCGTAAGAATGTGACGGGGAGGGGTGTATCTGATTAACTTGTATACAATAGAAAAGGAGAATGATAAGCTGAACGTTGGTAAGATGTTCCCTATTTGTACAATCTCGAACGTGTTGTCATAGATATAGAGTGAGAGAAAGAATATTGAAAACTGATTTGCGGACAAAATACTTCCTTTAGAGGTCAGTGAATCTATGGAACGCACTTCCCAATGTGTTGTGAAGTCGGAATCACACCACTGATTGAAGAAAGAAATACGTCTGCTTCTGATGAAAAGCAGGGAAAATGGCCTTCGTGATAAATTAGCCATGATCACATTAAATGGTGCAATGGACAGCAAGGGCTGAATTGCTTACCGCCATTCTTAATTCCTGCGTTTCTATACTGTTCCATCCGCATTTATTTTTGGTTTTTAGTCGTCGTTGAAGGTAAGAGTAGTGGGAGCCAGGGGTTTTGGTGAATGGAGGTGCAGGTCTGCTCGGCGTATGGAAAATAAGGCAGGCATGTGGAGATGCGACCACAATCAAGTCCTGCTGGCTGCCAGAGCAGGCCTGGAAACCGGATGGTCTATTCACAGTCCAAATGCGTGTTGATTCATTGCCTGATGTAATCGAAATCAAATGTTACAGTCAGACATACAGTTCTCAATTAACGTGTTTATTTCATAATAAAATGGAAAATGACCAGTGAGATCGAAATTAATGTGTGTTGACGATGCTTTTACAATTTAAACATGAATTTCTGGAACTGCAGTTTGGAAACTGGGCAATAGGTTTGAAAGAGGTTTTAAAACATTGCATTGTCAGTTCCACTGGATTGTGACAACGTTTTTGGCAAAACGTTCTGACTGTATTATGAACGAATTTATACATTGAACATGTACGGAAGGGAAAATATGTAGTGGACAAAAGTCAATTGCATTAAATCGGTGTGTCAAAGTGATAAATTCGTAAAAGCTTTGTGACGTCCTGTGAAGAAGCAACCTTCCTTTCAGTGTATTAAACAGAAACGTTAATGCCTGCGCATAAGCAGTTTGCAAATGCCCAATTTGACACAATGTATCAAAATACAATCAGTTGGCAGGCCCAAGCAACATTTTTACCCAGACGTCAGTTTGGTTTCTTCTTCAGGACATGGGTGGTGGGGTGGTTAGGGGAGCTGCAGATAAAGCGGGAGGCAGGGGCAGGATGGTGAAGTGGGGATAGGTGAAGAAAGTTTAAGTGTGTGATCTAGCTGGTCAAGGGGAGGAATGAATTCAGACGGTGACAGGGAGGAGTAGAAGAAGACGACGGGATTTGAAGTTTTTTTTTATATTAGAGAACTCAATGTCGAATCCTCTGGGCTGCCCAAGCGGAAGCTAATATATTGTTCCTCCAATTTATGCTGTGGCTCGTTTTGGCAATGGAGGAGGCCAAGTATTGTCATGTCGGAAAGAAGGTGGTTTGGCGAATTGAAATGGACGTTGACTGGAATGTCAGGTCTGCCCCTTTGGGCTTGGCTGAGATGCTCGGTGAAACATGTCCAATGTTAAAATCTAGACTCCCCGATGCAGATTAGAGAACATCGTGACAACCTGCTGAAGTAAACTAGTTTGGAGGAGAGTCGAGAGTGTGTTGCTGGAAACGAGGAGCAGATCAGGCTGGTCCGAGGCGCTAGGGAACTGACGTTTTGCCGAAGCCCTTCATCATGAATAATTCCTAATAAAAGCACACGACCAAATTGTCAATTCTGCTGTTCTTCGGATACTGCCTGATCTGCAGTGCTTTCCAGTATCACACTCTTGACTCTGATCTCGATCATCTGCACTCCTCACTTTCTCCTACTATGGGAGAGAGGATGGTGAAGCTCTGTCCCACGTGGAACGGCTGTTTGGTGCCTTTGATGTGTGTGAGTGGGTGGGTGCTGTACTGGCAATTTCTTCTTCTGCTGGGCTAGGTAACTGGTGGTTCAGGGCATTCAATGGGAAGAGTGGTGGAAACCAAGAATTGTCTTAAGGGAGGGTCCTTCCATAAGATGGAGGATGGTTGGGAAGTTGTTTTCGTTGTCGTTCTAGTTGGAGGTAGTAGAAGTGTTTAAGGATGATGCATTGAATGCGGACCGAGGTTGTGTGGTAAGTGACGACTAGAGGGACTCTGTCTTTATTGCATTTTTGATGAAGTTATTTAGAGCTGAGTAATGGGAATGAATAAAAGTGGGGAAACGCATGGTGTTCTAAATAGGTGGACATCTGGGATGCTTGGGAGTGGCGTATTCCTCGTCCGAGCAGGTCACTGCAAACCCAGGGAACAGACTCCCAACGTAAGGTTTCAACAAACCCACAGACGTGCCCACAACTCTACGTGGAATGTGTATTTGAGGCCACAATCAGATCAACCGTGATATCCCCGCATGGAAGACGGCGTTCAAGTTGGCCAAGCACTTTCTCCTGATATTGATATCTACTTTTCTGTTGTCCTGAGATACTGAAAAATAAAGAAAGCATTCTCATAGCCACAAAGCCGCGCCCTTTCTGAGTTATGAGCATAACTTCCAAAAGCGACAATTACGCAGCACTGGAAAAGCACTTGTGGAAACTTCACACTTTTGCAGAGAGATCGGAGACTTAATACAAAATGAAAGCCTCACTCAACTGCGTTAGAAATCAGATTGTGTCGAATGGATATCTTTAAAATACATATTCTTTTCAGTTGTTCTTGTGAAGTAAATTCGGTCAGCAAGACCAGCATTTATTACCTGTGTCCAATTTCCATTCAGAATATGGTGGTGAACCCCAATTTTCCTCGTGGTGTAGGTGAAGATCTGCGTTCGTTCAAGACTGGTCTCTTGGTTCGAGATCGATCAATGGAATCGACAAATGCGATTTATTCAAAAAGCAATGGTCATTATTTTATTGAATTAAGCAACCTTGACGAAATTCTATCCAGCAACATAAAGCTTGAAGCTACTGTTTTCCGGGGTGAAGTTCCTCAATTACATTTGAAAATCACACATAATTTTTTTTTAGTAGTTCAACCTTAATCACAAGAAAGATCTATCGCATATAATAAGGTGACATGCTTTACAATAAGTTACTCCAATGAAATTTCGTGGGAAAGGATTCTTACTTACAAAAAAAGTCCAATCAACTGTAATATGGTGATTGGATTGAAGACAGGCTAAGCAAATGGCATTTGCTTTAAGAAGGATATCTAATTTACGTATATTGTAATGCCATGTATTAGTTCAAGGTTAGTTCAAATGGTCAATTAATGTGTTAGCATTCATCTTATGAAAACTCTATTGTCCTCTTATCTTTGAACTGCAATTTAATTCTGCAAATCAGCAGTATGTTCAGCTGTATAGTTCACAGGCCGTTTCATATTGTTCTTTTAAATCGAGAAACCATTTTGTTAGAATAAAAATCAACATATTTTGTTGCCTGAATTCAAATTTTAGATCCTCATTCCCCCCTTCTGTCATTTTATGACCACACCATGAAGGCATGGATCTAATTAATTCGACTCAATGGCAGCAAATGAATACCATACTTCCACTGTCTCAGAAGGGGGACAAAGGGCACCAATGGTGTTTCCTCGTCTTAATTTAAGTGGAGAAGCAGCATTTTCTGGATGGAGCTCATAATGACAATAGAAGTTAATATTTTAGCAATAACACACTTAACTAAAGCAATACCAATAAAAAGACCAATTAAAACAATAGAAACCATACATAGCCATATTAATAGCCAGTTCTACCGTGAACCAACACCCCAATCTCTCCATCTCGCACCTTCATTCTTTTGGGTGACAAAAGTGCGTAACATATTAATATGTGTAGTAATGTTATCAATAAGAGCAGTGATCCTCATAATGCATTTTTCTTTAACTATAGCACAAACTCCACCTTCCTTCGCAAGTATGTAATCAAGGGCACATTGATTTTATTGGGCAAATAGGCGTAATTCTGAATACATGCCTCTAATTTCTATTAAGGCAGCACTTGTCCTTTTCTCAAAATTGTGAGTCCACAAATCAGATAATTACGATTCTGATGATCAAATAATTCCTGAAGATCCTCCTAATGAAAGAATGCTAAGAGCTGTATATGCGAATGAGTGAGTTTTGCTTCTTGATATGGCCTTTGGATTCTTCCATTCTGCACAGCCTTCAGGAGAAACTGAACGTTTAAGAGGAGAGTTTTGAATTCGTTGCCAGGTAATTGGATAGGGAACAGTAGTTGGGAAGAGTGTTCCTAAAGCTACAGCACGAGGAGTGCTTGCTTCATTTAGTACAAGGTAGTTAGATGCTTTACTATAACTGAAAAAGTCTGGTTTAGTATGGATAATCGAGGGACCTTCCAAGTAAGAAGCGGGCCTATCTCTTGTGACTTCCTGGAGTATGTTGATGGTCCATGATTACATACTTTGGGCCTGGGCGTTGAGAATGAAAATCATCTAATCAAATAAGCAGGGTTTCTTGATAAGAAACATGGTCGATATCCCAAAATGGTTCTACCCATCCAATAATCGGGAAAATGTTAGTGCCGTTGGACGTAACATAATGAAAGTGGGTGTTGTTACCTTCTCTACATCGAGTTTGAAATCCAGTGGTAATAGGGGCACATTTTTCGCTTTGGCATCCACATGAGATGCGAGGTTCTTCAGAAAAGCAATGACGATAAATACATTTAAACACAGCACAGGGAATAAGTTTAGGCATGCTTACATAAGCACACCCGCTTCTCTTACCATAGTCGCAATTTGGATAGGATATTACGGATTAATTGGAGGACGTCCAAGTAGTTGTTGGGGATAGAAAATAATGAAAACAGATATTATGTCCTGTAAATAAATTCGTCCTGCTCCATATCCCCATATTAGGATGTGGCAGGATAAAAGGGGAAAGAAGTTCTCGTTGAAGTTGGAACATAACAAGCCACATAATCTTCTGCCAATGATTTATGATGGGGTTATAAAAACAAGTTATACGTTAAAGATAACATTCCTCCTTTGTCTCTTTTATTACGCAACCTATTTAAATGAGGACAAGGTTTATCAGAGTTTCCCATCGTACAACTGAAACCAAATTTACACATAACACCTTGACAAGATAAAGACCATCTGAAGTATTTCTGCGAATGGACTGTCCATTTTTGATGCAGATGTCCGTTGTGACAATCATCTCGGGTAATGTTACATTCATTGATGGATTCAATTTCTCGGCACACAAGAATGCCATCCTGACATAGGTGGTATACAGTCTTTTGTTGTCAAGGATCACACATGTAGATGGTCTCCTCTTGTATACTAGTAACGGCCAAGAGAAGTCCATATATTAGGATGAAAATAACGCTAATCCTAGTAGTCATTTTTGCAGAAAGTTAAAATATCTAAAACAAACATAAAATTTCAATTCGAAAAGGCAACTATGGCCTATTGATTTCGTTCTGAATTGTTTTCGACATTTTTAAAATTCATCACAGTCTACTTAACTTTATTGTTTTGTTATCAACTCTGATTTTCTTCGTCATATCTATCAACTTCCCCCCTACTTAGATCGATCTCCAATAACCTTACAATCATGGATGGGAATCCATGCAGATCTCCCAGCCATCTTGACAGCAATCGTGGTAGTGAGGATGACTCGAAATTGTCCTTCCCGTCGGTGTTTAGGCCACAGCATTTTCAGTTTTTAACAAGTAAAAAAGGTTCTGGCTTAATACTATGAAATCCTTCAGGACAGGAGAGTTTTTCATAAGCTGCACGAAGTCTACAATGAATTCATCGCAAGCTTTTAGTCAGGGAAAGTACATAATATTTCATATCATCTGTCATATGATGAAAGAGAACGGGGCGATGGTATCGTTTTGAGGGGTTATGGAAAACTCAGACATAAATTATTTCAGCGGGGGCCAAACGAGTCTTTCCCATTGGCGTGCAGCGAAGGTGAAGTAGTGCAAGTGGCAATAGTTTAACGCTGGAGAGGCCCGTTTCTGAAGTTAATTTTGCAAGTTTATTTTCCAAAGTTTGGTTACAGCGTTCCACAAGGCCCGCAGCCTGTGGGTGATACGCACAATAAAGGTGACGTCTGATGCCAAATTGAGAGCACAGTCCTCATTTAGATCACCAATCAAATGGGGACCATTATCGGAAGACAGGCAAAGAGGAATACCAAAACGGGGAGTAATTTCCTTAAGTATGACACTTAGAACAGTTTTCGCAGTAGTGTTTGAAGGAAGATACGCCTCAACCAATTTAAAGAAATCATAAACAATAATTAAAACATATTTATAATTTTGACATTTTTCTAATTCAAAAAATCTTATTGAAGATTCTGAAAATGTCCCGTAGGGAGGGGTGCCTGACCCGCAGGGCAAGGAATACCAATTCCTGACATGTGAGGCATCCATCACTTACTTTTTGAGCCATCTGCTGGAGGCAAGGATACCACCAACGTATTGAAAAGCAAATCAGGCGTTGAGTAGCATAACAAATACAATTAACTATCCATTAAGCAAGTTAATTTGACATAGAAATCTGTCCAGCTGGAGTGGTCCATATTTTAGTAACAGGATTACAATAACAGCCGGCTTGAGAACACAACTGCCTTTCAGATTCAGAGGCGTCCCTCTGCAATGTAACTACATCTTGAATGGTTCGCATTAGTTAATCCAAGGCAGTCTTATTCTTGACAAAACTTTCAGCCAGACTCATCATCTTCGGTACATCATTAGGCTTTTACAAGCTGCTTGTTTTGCAGCCATGTCAGTGGCATGGTTACCATTATCAACAGAGTTCTGGCCTTTTCCATGAGCAGTGCACTTTATCACAGACACCTGTTTTGGAAGTGAGAGCGCGGTTAGAAGGTCTGATACTAATTGTTGGTGAGAGATGGGAGTATGAGATGATGTTAAAAATACCCTGTTACTCCAAAATTGCCCAAAATCATGTACAACACCAAAAGCATATATCAAATCAGTATAAATGTTCGTGTGGGGCCCTGTTCCTGAAATACAAGCACGAATGAGTGCAAAAAGGTCCGCTTGCTGAGCTGAAAAAGGGCTATCAAAGGCAGCTGACTCGAAGATCGAGCAACTATCGTCAACTATAGCGTAACCTCAAAGACGTGTTCCTGTATGGTCGGTAAAGGAACTTCCATCAGTGAACATATTGATATCAGGATTGGGCATCGACATTTCAGAAAGATCTGTCCGAACTTGGACATCCTTATTAATGAGTAGAAAACAATCATGTACTGGAGTTAACGATGCTGAAGGAGGATGAGCAAGAATATTTTCTGGATTGATGGTAGTTCAATTCTTAAAAGTCAATCGAGGCTTATTTAAAAGGTCAATCTCGTAACGATTTTGTGGTGTTGCTGTCAAATGCTGAGTTTGCAAAATCCCTTAAAGGGTAATTACTGAACGTATACTGTAAATGACGATGCCTTGTTGCAGGGCAAGGTTCTCTGCCGACTTTAAACTGAGGTAAATGACAATTAAAACCTGAGTACAACGGGGATGTCCTAAAGCAACAGTGTCAGGTTTAGTAGAGAAATAAGCAACTGGGCGATGGTTATCTCCATATTGTTGAGTAAGCACTGAAGAAGCGCAGTCATCTCAAATAGTAGAATATTTTTGTAAAGACCTGTCATAAATTGGTCTTCCAACACCTGTAGCTTGTGACAAAGTTTGGTCAGTTCATAAAAAGCGTACATGACTTCAGAGAGAAGGATAAATATGCCCTCGTTGGAGATATATGTTGGTTAATTCTTCATGAGGAGAGCTGAGATTGGAATCTATTGTCTACAAAATTTGACCATGCTCAGCCATTGCGCATTTTCCTCGAAGTAGTTGGGGCTAGTAAGTTGACAACAGGAGTGATGTGGCTCTATTCCAGGGAGTGTGAATCAGCAGATATAATAAAACCCAAAAACCTGACTTGGTGTAATGCGATGGAAACTTCCTGTGAGGAGACTACATTATCCAAGTCCTTCAAGTTATTCAGAAGAAGGACAAAATCAGATCGACTTGATTTTTCATCAATGCTGTCTACAAGGATGTCGTCCACATATTGAACTAATGCCGATCAACTTGTTAAGATTATACAATTCAACTGTTTCTGTAAGATCTGAGAAAAAAATGTTTTGGAGAATGAAGGAAGTCCTGAGGTAGTCGAGTCCAAGTTAGCTGCTGTCCAATAAAGGAGAAGGCAAAGATATTCTGGCTGTTCTCATGAAGTGGTCGTGAGAAATATGCAAGCTGAAGATCATCATCAGCAAAACATTTAGCATCCCCATGTACCTTTCATAAAATATGAGCTGGGTTTGGAAGTGGCTGAACAATGTCGTTGATAGCTCTCAAATCATGAACCATCCTGTATGATTTGGTTTTCCAGATTTGGGGACAGCAAAATTTGGAGTGCTACAAGGTGATTGGAAGGGGACTAAGATGCCTTGATGGTGAAAGTCTTCTAATAAAGAAGTAATACTTGAAATAGCTTGCTGTTTCAGTGGATCCTGGCAAATGGATGGCAAAATAACATCTGGTTTTAAAGCGACCTAAATAGGTTCACAGTCTGTCAGTACATTATGAGTCGATGTCTCAGCCCATACATTCGGGTTGACAAAGTCAAGGTTGTCCTGACTCTCATGATGCTGCAGTGTAGAATTGCAGGACATAGAGTTATATAATGTTGAACAGTCATAACTTTTTGTTTGGTTTGCAACAAAGAACAATTTGGGTCAGCCTTGATAATTGCACAGTGGAACATAGCGCCAAGTGCTTCAGCATGGTGAGGTAGATTAACATTTCGAATGATACGAGGTGCTGATAACTCCCCTTGCTTCCTTAGATGAGGATGTATTTCAACGAAATCTCGTCTCCTTCTGGACCAGTGCCATGGGCCAAAATATGTGCAGTCCATTTAGGTCCAATGTTCTCTGTGAAGAAATTTTCAAGAGTTTTATCCAGGGCTGTTCGGAAATAACCAAGAATAATGTGATCTGCAACGGTTTGAGGATCAATATCAAGTGGCCACCATTGCACTTTACTGGATACAGACAATTGAATTTCGGATGAATCAGGATCGAGCTGGACACCATCAGGGGGTCATGCAGGTTTTACTTGAAAGGCGCACACCAAGTCTCGTACCATCAAGTTGCATGATATTTTGTTTGTAATTACAAAATGATGAAACAGGGAATAACCTAAAAAATAAAGAAGAACTGGTTCAGAAATTGGATATTCTTTGCTCTCTCCTTGCAGACCAGAAAAACTCTTCGTTCGATTCGAAACTGGCAAGTCCACGTCAGATGTTATAGAAGGCATTGGCACTCCTGTGTCAAGTAGCAAAGAATATCATCTGTTATTTACTTTAAGTAGGACTGCGGATTTCTGCTTGAAAGACAGGACACACAAAAGAAAATTATGTTTCTATTGAGAAAAAGAAGTATGCTGACCAAAATTGGTAAATTGTCATCTTTATTCTTCCTTTAATATATTTTTTAGAGCAAACACGACCCGAATGGTAAGCACTGCCACAGATCGAGCAGCACAGATCGGGCAGTCACGGGCCCAGTGATATTGCCTATTACAACTAAAACAGCCAATAGTCATATTTCTTGGTGGAGGGTAATGTGCCCTTTGATTACACGCACGATTATTGTTTCAGTAGTTATAAACCTTTATTATTACGCAGACGTACTTGCTTGGAATATCCTTCTCGAACAACAAATTCCGATTTCACACGAACTTGAGGTTTTTCTTCACTTTGATGTTTCCATAAAACGCTAATATATCGATGAATTTGATTAGGAATGGGGTTACCCATTCCAAGTTTTTCGTCTTGACTGTTGAGGCGAGAGAGGACAGCAAACAGTTCAATAAGATAAAGCTATACTTAATATTAACAGCTTTAAAATTTCGGTCTTGATATCCAGAATAAGACTCATACCATTCTCTCAAATGGTCCAAAAAACCCTCAGCAGACTATTGATTTTTCGGTCGATGTTCCAGAATATGAGCAAGGTAATATGTTTTGCTAATGCAGCTGAGGCATCAGCTAAATTATTATCTTATCTTTGTTGCTCTTGAATAATAGCATTAGCAAAAACAGTAAAATATCATGATTAATGTGGCCAATAAAACGGGTATATACAGAGTTGTTAAAACATTTCTGTAAAAGAGACAAAAGAT